>NC_056743.1:1606026331-1606215000 GCF_019279795.1 Protopterus annectens | reverse complement strand
TGTTTGAGACCCTTTATCCTCTTGGTGAGGAACTTTTGGGGTCTTTCCAACTGCTGCAGGTGTCGGGTAAGATACATCCCAAATGGGGCATTGTACTCAATCATTGGCCTGATAAGAGAAGAGTACAGGGCACAATGACCTCTCCTGATCTAGATGTGAATCCCTTCATGATAAGGTGGGCAATATAGAAGGTCTTCCTAACCACTTTGGCAATGTGAGTGTCAAATGAGAGGTTACTGTCAACTTGGGTCCCTAGGTCCCTGATTACCTCTTCCGATTAATGGATTACCACCTATGTGGTAATTTGTGGGTACCTTGTTTTTCCCAAAGGGTATGACTATACGCTTTTTGGCGCGTTCAGCTTGAGGCCATGGCTCTGGCACCAATTATCCGTTTCTATGAGGCCTCTGTAGGATGCTAGTGTTCTGGAGTATCAATTATGGCAGTTTGCAGTCATCTTGCGAACTTTGTCAGCCACAATCCTCCTATGTTTGCCTGCACCTCGGAAAAATAAATGCCGAACAAGAAGGGTCCCAGGACTGAGCCCTGTGGGACACCGCTTGTGACCGACATGACTCCAGCAACTCTGACCCTGTGGGTTCTGTCCTTGAGCCAGTCTGCAACCCATCTTGTGACCTATGGGTTTACATTTAAGCTGGTGAGTTTGTCTATGATGCCCGAGTGGGGTATTGTGTCAAAGGCTTTTGCACGGTCAAGGTAGGCTGTGGTGAACTGCCTTACCCTCATCAATGGCCTTAGTGACTGTTTCAAAAAAGTTGACCAAGTTCAAAAGGCAGGATCTGCCCTTGCCAAAGCCAAATTGGGTAGGATCCAATGTCTGTAGGTCTCCAATGTCTTTGTTTATGAGTTCCATAATAATCCTCTCCATAGCTTTGCAGACCAGGCTCGTCAAGCTTATGGGGCGGTAATTTTCAGGGTCCGTAGAAGCACCACCTTTGTGGAGTGGGACCACTGTTGCCGTACTCCACTCTTTGGGTACGTATTCTGTAGTAAGGCTAAGATTAAACAGCAGTCTTATGTGTGGATTTAGTTCCTTTTGGAGTTCATGGAGCACATGGCCGGGACACCGTCCGTCCCATTGATGCTGTGTTTAGCTTTAGAGGGCGGCTCTCACCTGGGCATCTGAGATGTTAGAGGCTACACTCTGCTGGGATAGATATTTCTCCTTTTGGGGAAGGGGAGGAGAAATTTGCACTGAACCTGTCTGCCAAAATGTTGGCAATGTCTGTGGGTTCAGTGGATTTTGTGTCATTTTGTACTAACTCTGAGCATATCTGGGAGTTTCCACCCAGGTTACTAACATAGCAAAAGAAGGCCTTGTGATTGTCTTTGTGTCTTTTGATTTTTCTCTCAAAGTTGGCCTTGGATGATTTTATGAGTGATCATAGTTTTTTGCTAGTACTGATCAGAGATGCCTTCCCTTTTAGGGATTTTGCTCTGTCATGTAGTAGCTTCCTCCTGTTGTAAAGTTTGTTTATGGCTGGGGTCCACCAGACCGGGCGCCTGCCTTTGGGGGAATGGGTCTTGGTTTTATTTGGGATTGCATGATCCATGCATTCTTGAAGGTGCTCTTAGAAGGCATTTGTAAAGGATTCAGCATTGTGGGTTGTGGGTTCCACTGGCCCCGGGGCCTTGAGGGATACCACTTCAGTCTTAAGTGTGAAGTTGGCTTTTGAGAAGTTCTTCACTGTGGTCTTTTGTGCAGGGGGTGGGGACGGGATGTGGATCTCCAGTGAGATCAATTTATGGTCTGATCTCACCAATGAGGGATATACTTCCGGTGTGGAGCATTTTGTCCCCATGTTTGTGATGATCAGGTCTAGTATATTATCTCCTCTTGTGGGAATGGTGACCAGTTGTTCCATCGCATTTGAGTTTATGAATTCTAGGAACCTTTGGGCTAGGGTGTTGGGGCTTGAGTAATGTTCCCAGTCTATGTTTGGGTAGTTGAAGTCTCCCAATATGATGGTATTTGGAGAGACATTCATACTCTCCAGTGTCCTCAAGAAGGCTGTGTGGGGTTCCTGAGTTTGAGAGGGTGGTCTGTAGCATGCTACAAACTGTAGGGCAGTTTTGCCTATGGTTAGTTGCACCTGGATGGTCTCCGTTGCTTCGTGCGTTGCCACTAACCTGGAGGTGTGGGTATTTTTGATGAATATGGATACTCCCCCTCCTTTTGTGGTTCAGTCCAAGTTTTGGGGCCGGAAAGCATGATATGAGGTAAAACCTGATAGTGCTGGGGTGCTCTCAGGAGCCTTGAACCAGGTTTCAGTCACTGCACAGACATCGATGTTCTCCATACTGAGGAGGGCTTCGAGAGCGTGCATCTTGAGGTTTAGACTTCTGGCATTGAGCAGTCCTGCAATGTACTGAAGTCCTAGGAACACTGATAGAATTAGTGCAGACTATGTACAAGGACCCAGTGGCAGAAGTACTAACAGTATTCATATTTGCAGAGGAGTTCCCAATGGGGTTGGGTATGCATCACGGCTCACCTCTGAGCTCACTGTTATTTATACTGGTGATGGACTACATTAGCAAACTGGTGGGAGGGGACAGATCAACAAAGCTGATTTACACAGATGGTATGGCATTACAAGCAGACTGTGAATAAGAAGTTCAACAAATGATTGGGGTATGAATACAAAACTGAAGGCACATCGAAGGAAACTGAGTACAGGCAAGACAGTTGTCATAGCAGCAAATGGAGAAATCAGAAGAAGCAGAAAATTGAGACGGAAGGGAAGATAGAAGAACAGGATAAGAGTTTCAAGTATCTAGGAGGGGTGGTTGAGGAGAAGACAAGTCTGAATGGGGAGGTCAAAGCTAGAATCAGAGAGGGCTGCAGCCAAGTGGAACAGAGTGTGAGGGGTAGTGTGTGACAGAATAATGTCAAATAAGCTGAAAAGTAGGGTGCCCAAACCCACATTAAGACCAACACTTCTTTATGGTACAGAAACCTGGGCAGTGGAGGATTAGCAGTTGAGGAAGGTGGAAGTGATGGAGTTGAAGTGACTTAGATGGTGGTTGGATGCACACTGTGGGGCACATGAATAAAATGATGGCATCATTGCAGAACTCAAAGTAGCTTCAATTGCAAAGAAGGTCAAAACAAACACGTTACAGTGTTTCAGACACATGTGCAAGGAAAACAGAAGTCAATTTGGTGAAGAGGTTTTGGGAGAAACAGGGAATTGGAAATGAGGACATCCAGCAAAGAGATGGATAGATTTTGTGAGAGAAGACCAGTAACACTCAGGCATGACTCTCAAAGAAGGTAGGACACTGGTATTGAATCAAAAGAGGTTGCAATAGTTCACATGACACTCTGAACCCATGTCGAAAAATGGGGAGGGGGGTAGTGATGATGTTCATTATTAAGGGTATGTGGTGAAGACATTTGGAATGTAGAGAGGTACTGTGTCTGAGATAACATAACAGGTTATGGAGATGGAAGTGCTGTTTTTGCTCATACTACAACATTCCAGGAATCATTGCCTTTTCTTGGCACTCCCTGACAGATATTTGCTTTGTCAGCTTCCAGCAAATGTGTTATCTACTACCTTAAGACCCCACCTTTGGTAAGCTAAACAGCAGTATTGTAGCCCCATGAGGCTTGCACACACTGAGCTGAATTTTAAGCTACCTCACTTTGACCTCGCCATTTAGTGCATATGTGTGTGCACGCATGGGTGCATGACTTTGGGTATATCTAACAGATATGTGTACTGATTTATATGTTCATAGGAAGTTACTAGGCTAATGGCCCAGAGATTCCTCCCATTTTTTACAGTTCTCCATTATGATTTTAACAGCAAATGATTTTTTGTTCCATATCAACATCATCATCAGCCCCCTTTTTCCCATTTTTCTACATGGGGTCAGGGTATCGTGTTAACTGTCACCAACTCTCTCGATTCAGTGCCGCACTCCTGCCTTCTTCAACACTCATGCCTGACTGTCGCAGATCTTCTTTCATACAATCCATCCACCTCTTTGCAGCTTGTCCTCAACTTCCTCTTACCTTCTTCCTGTCCATCCCAAATCATCTTCACCAGATTGTCTTCTGCTTTTCTACACATGTGCCCAAACCACCGTAATCTGTTCTCTTTGATCTTTCCTGCAATTGGAGCTACTTTGGCTTCTGCTCTTATGTCCTCATTTCTTCGTCTATCCCACAGTGTGCATCCTACCACCTTTCTCAGGCACTTCATTTCCATCACCTCTAGCTTTTTCACCTGTTCTGCCTTTAATGCCCAGGTTTCTGTACCATAGAGTAGTACTGGTCACACCACTGTCTTGTACACCTTACTTTTTAGCTTCTTTGGCATTCTCTGTCAAAGACAACAGCTGATACTCTGTGCCAGTTGGCTGCAGCCCCTCTGATTCTAGCTTTGACCTCTTTGTTCAGACTACCCTTCTCCTCAACTATCCCTCCCAGATACTTGAAGCTGTTCACCTTTTCCACTATCTTCCCTTCTATCTGTATTCTCATCTTCTTCTGATTTCCCCAATTTGCTGCCATTACCACTGTCTTATCTGTGCTTAGTTTCATCCCGTGTGTCTTCAGATTTGCATTCCATGCTCCTATCCTTTGCTTAAGTTCTAGCTCAGAGTCTGCCTGTACTGCCACATTGTCTACATACAGCAGCTTTGTTGATCCGTCCCCTCCACCCTATTTGCTAATGTAGTCCATCAGCAGTATGAACGGCAGTGGGCTCAGAGCTGAACCCTGATGTACGCCCACTCCCACTGGGAACCCCTCTGTGAGCCCGAACACTGTTCGTACTTGAGTCATTGGGTCCTTGTACAAAGCCTGCACTAATTCTACCAATGTTTCTGGGACTTCAAACCACCGCAGTACTGCCCAGATCAGCTTTCTTGGGACCTTGTCATATGATTTCTCCAAGGCTAGGAATGCCAAGTTGGACTTTCTCCTCATCTCTAGCTTCATCTCAAGTATCTGTCTCAATGCAAACATCGGGTCAGTTGTGCTGCATCCTGATCTGAATCCAAACTGCTCACCTCCCATCTTACATTCTATTACTCTGCATATCCATTTATCAATCACCCTCTCCAGAACTTTCATGCAATGTGATAGGAGTTTGATGCCTCTGTACTGCCCACACTGGAATGAGTATCCTTATTCTCCAGTCTTCTGGGATACACCTTTCTCTCCACACTACTATTAGTACCCTCAGGAGCCATTTCTCCCCATCTCACCCAAACATCTTTATCATATCTGCTGTGACCTCATCTGAGCCTGTTGCTTTCCCTGACTTCATCTTCCTCAGTGCTGTTCTTACTTCTTCTAGGGTGGGCTCCTCTTGTTCTCTCACTGTAGGCTGTTTCTGGGGCGATACAGCTTCTGTGGGGTTTTCTTCATTCAAAAGCTGCTGGAAATACTCCTTCCATTTACCTTTGATGTCTTCTGGACTGGTGAGCAGGTTGTTGCTGGCATCCCTTATGAAGGGTGTCTGACTATCTTCTTTATCTTTCTGTCTTTGCCTTGCAACCTGATATAGTTTCTTTGTGCCCCTTACTGAGTCACTTTCCAGAAGTTGGCCCAGTGCCTCCGATGCCCTATTCTTTGCAACTTCTTTCTTAGCTTCTTTGTTAGCCAACCAGTAGTCCTTCCTAGCCTGGTCAGTCTTTTCTGTCTCCCACTTCTTCCTGCACTCCTTCTTTCTTTTGATGACTTCCTGGACTTCTGCATTCCACCACCAGCTTTCCTTATGCACATTATTTCCATACCTGGGCTCAGCCACATATCTTTTCTGCAGTCCTAACACATGCTGTTTTAGGTGCTGCCATTCTTCTTCAACTCCACCTATTTCCTCCTCTTCTTGGGGTGCTAGAGCCCTGAGTAATTCCTTAAACTGTTGTACTTTCTCTCCTCCCAACTTCCAGGTCTTCAGCCTGGTCTCTGTTGACCTTAGAGCCTTCTCTGACCACTGCTTGCAGCTGATTGTGGCAACTAGTGATTTATGCTGTGGGCCAACTGTTTCACTGGGGATGACTTTGCAATCATGGATTCTACCCTGGTGCATTTTCCTTACTAGGAGGAAGTCTACCTGAGTTGCATGTTGACTACTCTTGTATGTGATCTTGTGACTGTCTCTCTTTCTGAACCATGTGTTGGCTAATATCAAGCCATTTGCCAGACAGAAGTCTAGAATGGCTTCTCCTTCTTTATTCCTATTGCCCCAGCCATGTGGGCCCAGGCAGTCCTCATAGCCTCTTCTGTCTATCCAGATATGTGCATTCAAGTCACCCATTATCAACACCAATTCATATTGTCCTGCTTTATCTAGTAGGTCCTGCAACTGCTGTCTAAATGCACTCTTTTCCTCACTATCACAACCCTGCTGTGGGGTATAGGCTGAGATTATGAATACTGCCCTATCATTACACTGGAGTCTGACTGCCATGAGTCTGTCATTAATTCTGATGATATCCCTTACTGCCTTCTGAAGCCTCTCTCTCACCAAAATTCCTACACCATTTCTAGCTTGCCCTCCACCTGAGTAGTAGACTCTGGATCCGAAGCCAAGTGGCTTTGCTGCACTGCCCTTCCATCTCATCTTTTGGATACATAGGCTGTCCAGCCTCCTCCGTATCATCATGTCATCCACTTCCAAGCTGCGTCCTGTCAGTGAACCTACATTAAGCATACCAATTCTCAGTCAGCAGGTTTTACATCCAACTTTCGCTCAACAGAGCTATCCCAGGTAACCCAGGCTGGGCAATTGGACACACAGCCAGCCAGTAGCTTATTGCCCCAGGGCTGCTGGGCTTTATAGCAGGCAAACACTGGCCAATAGGGGCACATATACCCCTCCCACCATTAGCACGGGTCCCTGGCATGGGTCAGAGTAGGCCGGGTCCTCAACCCGCTTATCACCAGTAACTACCCATGCCCATTTTTGGCAACATTAGTCAATATGACCGAATCACCTAGAGCCATATTTTACACCATCGAGTGGCTAGACCTGCCATGGTGCACAGTCTGTGAGCCGTGTTCTCCTATCTTGAGGATACTGCGCACCACAGTAGATGCCCAAAGTGGTTGGTCTGTCCAACTCTTCACCCTATAGGGCACCATATAGATTCTGTGCTGCTGCCCACAGCTCCATTCATTGGTGAGTTTGAGATGGAAGCACTCAGCATGTTTTTCGGACATGGGAGAAACCCCACGGAGACACAGGGAGAAAATGCAAACTCCAAACAGGCATTGGTCGGAGGTCAGGATCAAACCTTGTACTTTGTGCATGGGAGGCGAAGACCTTAACCACTAAGCCATCTGGTCTCTTTTTTCTATATGACTTTCTTTTATTACCCTTTTATTCTATTGCCAAGATTGAGATTTCCGTATTCTATCAGTGTAGTACTCGCAGGATGTGCACTAGCAAATCCCGCACCAAACATGCCTCCAGCCTGGCAGAGGCAGCAGCAGCATGAATATTCAATAGTGTGCAGAATGCAATGTAATTAATATTCATCATCTGTGTCAAAACCAGCCCAATGTTTTATTATGAACATAAATGAAAAAAATATGCAGACATTCAGTAAAAAGAACCCAAACCTGCATATTTCTGTTTAATTACTGACAAACCAATATTTTATTATGGACATAAAAGAGAAAAATATGTAGACGTTCAGTATTAAAAAAAAAAACACGGCTGCTGGTATTGGTGAAGAGTCATTCTTAGATTCATTCTTAGATTACACAATGCTTGTATTATGAGAACGACCAGCACGGCCAGGGATATCAATAATCGTTTCCCGTTTGATCTCAGTAAGTGTAAACAGCATACATATTATCATTAAAAAATCTACACAATTAATACAGAAGGGATGTTGATGGTACTTTTCACAATCCGCCAAACTATCTTAGTTCACTGAAAGCTTATAACTTACTCCTGTCCTGCTGACAATGGCATGTTACCATCAGTCATGCCAGCTGTTTCACGGTTTCTCTTGCTGTTTTTACGTCACTTGGTGAAAGTTGTAACTAATTGTTTATATATGCAATAGTCAGAAATTAAAGTAGAAGCACTACTACCTAAATACGCTTGCTTGTCAGATGCTATAGCTGGATGTCAAGCTGTGCACATAAACACTAGGCGATAATGGAGAAAATTGGAATGCAATAGTATGTTTGCATTCAGCCCCACAAGGGGGTTCTGGGTGGGCTTGACCCCCCCCCCTGAAAAAAGACTAAAAGTAATAATTTCTACGAGTCTGGAGTTCATTGAGTGCATGAATATTAAGCAGTTTTACATGACTTTACATGAGAATTAGCATGCCTGCCAGTCATCGGACATTTCCATATCCATTTTCCCTGTCAATCACTACCAACACACCCATACCTGCGCAAAACTAAGCACGAGGTACTTCTCTAATATTATGCCGAGTTTTCTTCTAAATGACTATAAACTCTTGTCAGCATCAATTCCAGTGTGTAGTTTATATGTTGTTGGAAGGCAAGCTATTGGTATATAGTTTTTTGGATAGCTTCAAGGTTCATTCTTAAGTAGGAGTATTGTTTTTCCTGTTAACCAGGCTGATGTCTGTTCAGGGTGCTCATATAAATAGTTCTTATTCATGGCTAAATCTTCATGTAAAAATGTTAATACTTTTAGCCAGAAGTTGGGTACTGCATCTTGGCCTGGGGTTTTCCAGTTAGGTGCTCTTCTTAACTTTGTTTCAGTCTCTCTGGCCTTTACTTCATCCCATTTCATATCTTGTACATTTGAAGTTCTTATTCTTTCTTTTACTTCTTCTACCTATTTAGCATCTTTGTTATGTTCCACAGGATCTTCATAAATATTTCTTGAAAATGCATCTATTACTTCTTTTTCGGTGGTGTTTCAATTCCTTTTACATGTTACCCAAACTTCTTTGGGTTATCAATAAAATTGTTATTTTGTACTTTTCCTTTATATTTATCTGCATATCTTCTTACATTTTTCAGCCTATGCTGATATTTTTAGTGTATTATTTGAGATAGTGCATGACAGATCTGGATCTGTTCTGATACTGCACACTGCTTTTATCTCATCTTTCTGAGCATTTTTGTTGATCTATTCCCTCTTCTATAGTCTTCTAACAGTGACACTTATTGTCTTAATTGATTACAGTTTTCTCTGTTTGATACTTCCCTGATGGTATTCAATTTCTACCCTTTCTTTCCCTTATTGCCATTTGTTTTTGTGGTAAGACTTTATCTGTTATTAATTTACCTGCACAGTAATGTACCTTATTTACTTCTATTATATTGCATGAATATCTATGGACAGCCCTAATTACTGTGTTCATTTCTTTTTTCAAACTTCTTAGCTAGCTTCAAAGGTAACCTGTCACCTGCTGGCATTGTGGTGGAATCGATTGCTATTATCATATACCTATGTTATCATTAGTCTGTATTAATCAGCTTATACATGTTGTCAGTCCATTTTTTTTTTGGTAAATTGTCAACATTAGTATCTCTCTGTGACATAAAGGAGGGGGTAGAATTCAACAATATACATACAGAGGTGGGTTAAAGACCACCAGTGACAAGGACATTTTCCCCATATGCAGTAATAACATATGGATGAAATGGAATCAGTCTCAGTGAGCTATAGATATGGACGGAATGAAAATATATCTGTAGTGTTATTTATAACTAACGTGTAATATCTGTGGTATGTTAATGGAAACCAATGACTTCTTAGGATTTCCATAAGTTGTATGTTCAGTAACTAGTTTACAGAAACCTTTTGATGCTTACTAATATAGTAGTAGTTAACGCATGCAGTCAGATAGAAATATGAGGATGGAACACTGTATATTCTGTTGATATGTTGCCATAAGTGCATAACAGTTCATTTTAATATGCTGACTTTTTCTGCACTGTTTCTATATAACTTCCATTATATGTGTTGCATACCATATTATGACAGTAACCTTTGTCATGATGTGTGTCACTGACTGTGGTTGTATATAACAGGCAACTGACATTCTTGGAGTACACATGCTCATTCTGTTTGGATGTACATTAACTGTGGAACAGCATTGGTATGGCACATTGGTTGTGTGTTTGTCCATAACCTTTTATGATATGCACTGCCATGGTTTCAAATCCCACACATGACCTATGCAACTTTTAATAGATTGTACATGTGATGATGTTGTTACTTCTTATATATTATATATTCAGACATTTTTTTCATACTTATTCTGATTATCTATTCATATTAGTAATACAAATGAAAATGACTGTTTAGCACAGCTTTGCTTTGTAAATGAGATGTGAGATATTCAATTGACATATGCTTGTAACATCATCGTATCAATACTCAAGCCTCCATATAAAGCATAACATTTGCATATCACACTCTCTTGCAGATGCCAATCAGAAGTAGGGAAGACAATTTCCCTCACAGAGAGAATGAAATTATAATTGAGGTTCCTCTCCAGCATGATTGCAGGCTTCTTGGATGCACAGGCAATACTGTCTGGAGGAATGAAGTGTGAACAGACCTTCCAAACATGATCAATGCTTTGGGCAGTCACAATAGATCCAGTGACGCCTGTCAGTGTTGTTGCTCTGGCATGATTCTTAGTGCAGCTGACAGACTGCTGCTATGAGAGGGTGAGGAATGCCACTGGAGGTCAGCTGCCCTTGCCTCCCCAGATGAGATAACAGTGTTACTGGCCTTAAATCATACCACCAGAACATATGTTGTCCTCATGCCTAATGCTGACAGGTGTGGATTCTGATTACATCATAGCTGCGGTCCTGTCCTTACTGACTAGTAGTCGCTCAGGTATTTCACCATGTTGGAAAGCAGCCCTGAGACCACTTTCCCTTCATATTGCAACATCAGGGTCACTACCAGAGTGTGTCACCATGATATTAGTAATGAGGGATCTGCTGAGCACACCACCTGACATCCCTTTCTTTTAGTGTACAGTTCTGTATCAGGTACAGCATGTGCTTTAAATGGAAAGTGGGTCCAGTCTATTGCACCGAGGATGCAGTAGAAATTAGCTATAGCACAAAATTGTTGCATAGCAGTTCTTTAATCCATGACTGCTGCTGGGAAGTGGATGTAATCATCCATCTTGGTGCACATTGCTTCCAGGAAATGCAAGAGAATTTGAAAGGCAGCTGCCTGGGATACTCCAATGGCATCTTCCTAATGCTTCTGAAATGTTCCAGGGGCCAGTATACTTAGACTCAGAGAAAGTTTTGTTAGCGAGTGTAAAAGTAAAAATAAATAAATAAAACTGTGTGTGTGTGTGTGTGTGTGTGTGTGTGTGTGTGTGTGTGTGTGTGTGTGTGTGTGTGTGTGTGTGTGTGTGAGTCTGTGCATGTTTGTGTGTGTGTGTGTTTGTACAAATGTGTAGAGTGAAAGCGATTGAGCAGTGGCAGCAGCAGTTAAGCAGTTTCATACCTCTTGATGTCTTGGCACTAGATAGAAATTGCAAAGTTGCTCAAACAGCAGGATTTGTATTAGCATGCATGTTCTGCTTGACAACTGTGTTTCAGGGTGGCGGGGTAAGATTGATCCAGCAGTGGCAGCAGCAGTTAAGAGGTTTGCATACCTCTTGACCTCTTAACTAGAGTGATCTTTGGGGAAAATGTTTCATTTGATGTCAGTGAAGTGCTTGGGCTGACATGGACAAACTGCTGAAGGTGTCTTTGGGGGAAATGTTTCATTTGGCATTAGTGAAGTGCTTGTGCATATATGGAGAAACTACTGAGGGGATCATTGGGTGTGAATGTTCCATTTGGTGTTGGAGAAGTGCTTGGTTGGACATACATGGAAAAAGTAATGAAAGGATCACGGGAGAAAAGTTTGATTTGGTGTTAGTGAAGTACTTGTGCAGATATGGACAAACTACTAAAAAGGGTCATAGGGGAAAATGTTTCTTTTGGTGTCAGTAAAAGTGCTTGTACAGACATGCACATACTACTGAAATGATCATTGGGGAAGTGTTTAATTTGGTGCCAGTGAATGACTTCAGCAATAATGGACCAACTACAGAAGGGTTCATTTGAGGAAATTATTCATTCTGTCATCGCTGGTCTGTGCTGACATTTTGTGGGGAAATGTTTCATTTGGTGTCAGTGATATGCTTGTGCAGACACAGACAACTTACTGAAAGGATTTGTTTGGGGAGATGTTCCTTTTGGTGTCAGTAAAGTGCATGGACACACATGGAGAAGCTAATGAAGGGATCATTGGGGGAGATGTTCTGCTTGGTATCAGCAAAGTTCTTGTGCAGAAATAGGCAAACTACTGAGGGGATTTTTATGGGAAATGTTTCATTTGGTGTCAGTAAAGTGCTTTTGCAGGCATGGGCAAACTGTGAAATGGTTTGCTGGGGTAATTATTTCATTTGATTTTTGTGAAGTGATTGGCCCTACACGGACAAACTACTGAATGTGTATTTGGGAGAAGTGGTTCATTTGATCTTAGCAAAAGTGCTTGTCCTGGGATCATTGGGTGGAGTGTTCGACTTCATGACAGTTGACTGTTTATGGAGACATGGAAAAATGACTCAAGGGATCAGTGGGGGAAATGTTTCATTCGGTGCAAGTGAAGTGCTTGTACAAGCAAGGACAAACTGCTAAATGGATCACTGTTAAATGTTTCATTTGGCATCAATGCAGTGCTAAAGCCTGCTTTAGATCACTTATTGACTGTGCTGTACCTGTATCAGGGGATTATGAATGAAAACACTATTTTACTTAGCTTATTCTGGAAAATCAGAAGCTTCATATTAGCTACATGCTAATTTATATCCAAAATAGCACAGACATGAAGTAATCAGCATTACCACCTTGCATTATTTATGTCTCCAGTTCAGTTCTAAATGGTGGAACTTTATCTGATTCTGTACAATCTGCCTGTGAATTTTGATACTGCATTTCCTCCCACATCCAATGATATAATGTGCAGTGAAATTACACTTCTTGACTTGCTCTTTATTGTATTGTGTGTCCATGTGCCTGTCAGTTCATTGGAACCCT
Source organism: Protopterus annectens (assembly GCF_019279795.1). Lineage (NCBI taxonomy): Eukaryota > Metazoa > Chordata > Ceratodontiformes > Protopteridae > Protopterus > Protopterus annectens. The sequence goes on along the minus strand of NC_056743.1, from coordinate 1,606,201,952 downwards.
GTTGAGGATAAGCTCCAAATCTACTATGCCTTTGCAATAAGGCTAAGTGGGTAATTTAGGAAATAATAAATGGTTGTTGGCAGTGTGGCATGTCTGACCACCTCTCTGTACACAAAGCATCACTGTTGGCTTACAGTATAATTTTTTTTCCACAGGCAACATGATTTGGGGGAGTCTTAGGAAAATATATTTATTTATTTATTTACTGACATTTCTTTACCCGGGAAAGTCCTACTGGGTCAGAAACCCAGTTTCAATGGAGGCCCAGGGAGAAAAGCTCCACATAAAGTACAGAATTTTTGACAGTATACAGTATACATTACACATACAGTTTAGTTTAACATATTATAAAGAATGAGAAGAAACGCAATAGCTAAAAGCATTATTACATAAGATAAATAGACATTACGCACACAGTTTGGTACAGCATATTACAATCAAAAATGAGAAAATGTACAATGTGTCAAAGTATTGTTATGTAAGTTAAATAGACATGGTATAGCTTAGCTATGAAAGAGTATTAATTTGGGGTTAGGGTCTGTCAGGGATACATGATAAAGGTAACAGTAAGAAGATAGGTGAATTTGTGTAGGTAAAGTTGTATGTTTAAAGAATGTGAGGGGGTTTAGCTTTCTGTTTAGGATGACTGAGATGGAGGGAGAGAGGATACAATAATAGAGAGAGATGAGATGTAGAGAGGGTAGGTAAGGAATAGACTAGAGAAGAGAGAGATGTTTAGAGACTAGGTAGGCTACAGCAGAGAGATGTATAGAGGCTAGGTAAGGAGTACGAGAGATGTTTAGAGACTAGGTAGGCTACAGCAGAGAGATGTATAGAGGCTAGGTAAGGAGTATGAGAGATGTTTAGAGGTGAGGTAAGGAGAATGTGAAAAATATAGGAAAGATGTAGTTTGAGATGTAGGGCCTGATGGAGATGAGAGGTGAGCAATAGGTCATCAGTTACGGGAGAAAGGTGCAAAGAAAATAGGTAGAGGGTTAGGGGAGTAGTTTGGCACCAAGGATGGTGGGAGGTAGTAAGAGAAATGAGAAGGTATGGGAAGAGAGGTAGTAATATACTTAGGATGAAGATATAGGAAAAGAAGTATGTTAGTCTTTGGAAGAGCAACAGAGACAGATGTGGGTGTTGCAAAGGTGATTTTTTTAGAGTGAGTTTGAAGGTCCTTAAGGAGTCTAAGGTTGTGATATTTAGGGGTAGGGTGTTCCATTGTTTATCAATGCAGAAAGAGTAGAGTTTTATACCAGCTCTTTTATGAGGCATATATATGAAAATAAATAGCTTTAGGTAAACTGTAAGTTATGGTCGTTAAGGTACTGGTGGACATTTTTATCCTAGTCTCACACTGGATTCATTATCCAGACATCTTCTCCAATTCATAGGTAAGTACTAGGTGAGCAGTTAGAATAAAAGGAGATGAGATAACAGTGGTGATGCATAACAAATGTAGAGGAAAGTCCCCAGGAATGGATGGTATTCCTGTGGAAGTTTGGAAGCTAGAAGGGAAAAAACTGATAAAGATCTGGAAGATTTTGTTTAAAAGTATTTTAAGAGAAGGAGAAGAACAACATCCTGGAAGAAAGCGGTGGCAACTGTAGTATCTAAAGAGGGCAAAGATCCATCAGATCCAGTTTATACAGGCCAATTTCAATACTGAACCATGATTATGAAGTGTTTGTCTATAATGGCTAAAAGAATGGCAAAAGTGATTCCGAAAATTCATAGATAAGGATCAGTATGGTTTTGTGGAGGGGAGGCAAACTTTTAACATTAACAGAACACTGATGATCCAGAGGGAAGCAGAATATAAGAAAATACCACTGTTGTTGGCCTGGATGCAGAGAAAGCATTTGACAGAGTAGGCTGTGACGTGAGGAGCCGAGCAATGGAAGCATTTTCATTCCCTGATAAAATTATAAGGCTGATCTTCATCTGTCTCCCCTGGGCTTCAGACTTCTGGCAAAGGCTCTTGCCTCCCCCATAGTGCCTTTTTTAGGCAAAGTCATGAGGACAAAATTACCAACGTGAAAACATCTTCTAAATGAAATTCAAAGGTCATACTGCTAAACACTAGGAGTCTCAACATGAAACTGAACTCATTGCAAGTATTCCTCACCCCGGAAGATGCTGACATTTATGCAGTCACTGAAACCTGGTTCAAAGCTGCGGAGAGCGCACCAGCCTTAACAGGTTACTTGTCCTACCATACTTTCAGACCCCAAACAGAGGGCTGCAAAGCCAAAGGAGGTGGAGTTTCAATATTTATTAAAGACATACACACCTCCAGGCTGGTCAAACAGTATGACACACAGGAGACACTCCAGGTGCAGTTAACTATTGACAAAACACCTATTCAATTCATAGCTAGCTGCAGACCCCCAACCATGACTCAGGAGGCCTACACAGCCTATCTGGACTTATTTGAGTCCATCAAGATTCAACCTTCTGCCCTGATCCTGGGTGACTTTAACTACCCAACCATAGAGTGGAAGACCTGTTCTAGCTCAAACACGAATGCCCAGAGATTCCTTGACTTCGTCAATGCCAATGCATTGATCAGCTGGTCGACACCCACACAAGAGGTGAAAATATCCTGGACCTGGTGCTAACCAACTTGAGCAGCCACTGTAGCATCCCTACAGTGTCAGCCTCCTTGGTAAGATCTGTCAACAAAGCAATCACTTTCAAAGTCATCATCTCTCCTGACCCCCTCCCCCCAATCAGGGTCGAACAAAAAAACTTTTTCCAAAGCTGACTACTACCTCCCTATGAGTAGGTATAAGCAGCTTCACAGCCACCATCCCTTCAGTTGAATCAAGCACTAATGTCCAGACCTACACCAAAAAACTATATGAGCACCTATATAGCTGCATGGACTCAGTAATACCTGACAGGACCAAATCATCTTCCTCAAGGAAGAGTAAACCTGTCTGGTGGACAGCAGCAATAAACAGACTCTATAATAAAAGGAAAATAATTGCTGTCCAAGACCAAGAAGGAGCAGATGCCAAGTTGGAAGCAATCTCCCCTTTGAATAAGCAAATAAGGTCACTGGTGAAATCCACTAAGGCTAACTTTGAGTCCAAATTGGCCACATCCACTAAGGACAACCACAAGGCCTTCTTCACATATGTCCACAATCTGAAAGGTAACTCCCAAATCTGCTCTGAATTGGTGGTCAAGAATACCACATACACAAATGCCATAGATATAGCCAACCTGCTGGCAGACAAATTCAGTGAAAACTTGACCACCCTGTCCCCTCATCAGTAAACCAGAACATCCCCAGCACCTGCCCCCCTCCCCTCATCACCAGGGAGCAGGTTTTTAATGCCCTCTCAAAGACAAAAAATACAGTCTCCATGGGACCTGACAACCTCCTTGGCTTTGTCCTACATGAACTCAGGCAAGAGCTCTCAACACCACTAGGTACCCTATTCAACCAAAGCCTGTGCACCGGCTTCATCCCAGCAGAATGGAGGACAACTGTCATCCCTCTGCAGAAAGGTGGAGCGTCCATTGACCCAGGCAATTATAGGCCCATCAGCCTAACTAGCCTGGTCTGCATGGCCATGGAATGCTTTATCATGGACCTTATAAACAAGGACATTGGCAACCTCCAAACACATGATCCTACATGGTTTGGTTTTGTCAAAGGGAGATCATGCCTGTTAAACTTGGTCACTTTCTTCAAAACAGTCACCAAAGCCATGGATGAAGGCAAGACAGTGCACACCACCTACCTTGACCTAGCCAAAGTCTTTGACACTATTCCCCACTTGGGCATAATAGATAAACTCTCCCATCTAGGTATCAACCCATATGTTACCAGATGGGTAGCTAACTGGCTTACTGATAGAACCCACTCAGTCAAAATAGGAGAAGCCACCTCTAGTAGTAGACCCGTAACAAGTGGCGTGCCCCAAGGATTTGTCTTGGGGCCTCTACTGTTTGGGATATACTTTTCCGAGGTGCAAGCCAAATAGTAGAGGCCCCAAGACCAATCCTTGGGGCCTCTACTGTTTGGGATATACTTTTCTGAGGTGCAAGCCAAAACCAGTGGTCTGTGGCTGACCAGGTTTGCAGATGACTGCAAGCTGGGCACGATCATAAATTCCCCTAGTGATGTGAACATCCTCCAAGAGGGCCTTAACCAGACTAATGATTGGTGCCAGAAGCAATGCCACAAACTGAATGTCAAGAAATGCATCATTATCCCCTTTTGAGAAAATGGTGTCCCCACTAATTATCACATTAATAACAATGTACTAAGTAAGCAGTTAGTCATGAGGGACTTCGGTACCCAGGTTGATAGCAATCTGACATTTGACCACCATGTTGCCTCCATTGTACAGGAGGCTTTCTACATGGCCCACCTCATAAGTAAGGGTATTTCATCCAGGAACAAGGTGGTCATAGCATCCCTGTACTCCTTCCTTATCAGAGCCATTATCGAGTACAATGCCCCCTTTGGCATGTACCTTGCCAAGCACATGCAGCAGTTGGAGAGACCACAGAGGTTCCTGACCAGGAAAATCCAGGGTCTCAAACACCTATCCTATACAGATAGGCTAAAAGCCCTGTCCCTCTACTCAGTCTCGTACAGACTGCTGAGAGGTGACCTGTGTCTGTCATACAAGGCAGTCTCAGACTCAATGGAGTTGCTGCATATCCGTAAGTCAAACTCCACTCATGCAACCCACATGCAAGGTCTCAATCTGGTCTGTGACATTAATAGAACTTGTTGGCAGGATAGATTTGTGTTCCAACCACTCCATCTGTGGAATAGACTTCCTGTCCATGTCAAGCAGAGTACCTCATCAGCCCTTTTTAAGGGGAACCCGGATGACTGAATGAGAAACAGAAAATATACCCCTGGGATCCCACCTATGTCCTTACTGGACAGGGATAACAGGTGCTGACTTTGTGGGAACATGGGTGAAATTCTTGGGTAGGCTTATAAGGGCCTCTGGGCCAATAGCCTAGCATCATCCCATGAACCTATGCTTAGGAGGATATATGAAGGATCGGAGATGAAAACTAAAGTCGCTGGGGGTCCTCTCTGATAATCAACTGCTTGATCAGAGGATCCAGGCAGGGGTGTCTTCTCTCCCCTTTGCTATTCGCATTATATTTAGACCCATTGGCAAAGAAAATAAGGGACTTAGAAATTAAGGGATATAACTGTTAAGGTAGTCAAGAAACAGTGAATTTTGGTCAGGACAAAATGAAAGCCAGTGATGCATAACAGAGTGGTGATAAAGCTGCACAGAGTAGCATCAGAAACGAACCGTAGATATGCAGTGCGAGGTATGAAAGCATCACTCATGGGAAGCTCACTGTTTGAAACTGTTGAAAAGCAAGTAGAGGAGTCAGTCAAGAGCATGTACTGAGGAAAATATTACAGTTAGCTTTCATTATTTTACTGCAGTGATAAGAAAGAGAGGTACGTGATACAGCTCAAATAAAGTGGCAGTGCTGTCATTTGGCTGTATAATCTCTGCCAGTACAGACATTTGGATTGCAGCCTGTAAGACTAATAACTAAACTAATGAAACAACAGGCTGCAGCTATATTTGGAAATGCAGAACTCAGCACAAAAAAATAAATAAATAATAGGTCAAGTGAAACAACAGAAAACAATGATATACTCCTTTGGAGAACAGTACTACCAGACACATCATAAAATGCTTTCATTCTAATTTTGAATTGGAAAAACACAGATTTTTAAAATACATAGAGTAAACGAAACTGACAATGGAATTTAGCAAGATGCAATGCCTGTACTACAAGATGCATTCAGTGTGGATTCCACAGTAGGCATCAAATAACATGAAATGCAAGAAATACAGAACTCCATGTACTAATTCTTGTGAGTTAAATCACAGATGCTTTCTACAGAAGTAGCAGCAGGTAATACAGTCTATTATTTGATGAAGACAAAAGCCACTGGCTAAGCTAATTAACATCTCAAAAAAGACTGAATAACTCTGTTTACTAATCCTTTCCACAGAAACTAGAAGTCAGGTCATTAAAACACTTAGAAGGTAACTTTCTTTGAAAATAACAAGCCACAAGCTAAAATAATGAATGGCTCAACCTAAAAGGTGTTGTGAGTAGGTCAGGAAAAAAAAAAGCACTGTGATTAAAAGGCTGAAACTTCCTGTAGATAACCCTCCCCCTATCCTACACAGACAAGTCTCGAGCATGCTCAGAATTACACACTGCTCAAGGTAAACATTGCAGAATGTAAACAAAGAAACACTGGGATTATTTAGTGAATTCAGTTCTCATTGGATTTGCCAGAAAACAAAAATTTTAAGAGAAACAGACCAAAAGTATGCATGAGCCAACATTCCAGACAGTCTCTCTCACACACACTTTCTGCTGCAGCTGTTAAGTAAACCAAAAGCAGTTTGTTAAATAAGTAAAGCACACATTGCCCTGCCTGCAAGTCAATATGTACATTAAAGCATAGTTTCTCCTGCAGCAGTAAAATCAAAATAAAAGCAGTCTCTGTTAAAGCACACACTTTCTCTTACCTGTAAGCCAATATGTACATGAAAGCACATGTTCTCCTGCAGCCGTTAAAATACAAGTAAAAGGAAAGCAGTTTCTCTGTTAAATAAGTAAAGCACAAGCACACACTTTCTCTTCCTGTAAGCCAAGCCCAAATGTACATGAAACTGAAACCACTTTTTCTCCTGCAGCCATTAAAATACAAGTAAAATGAAAGCAGTTTCTCTAAGTAGGGAGCACAGCACACACACTTGCCTGTAAGCCAATGTGAACATGAAAGCACATTTTCTCCTGCAGCCATTAAAATACAATAAAACAAAAAGATTTCTGTTAAATAAGCAAACACACACTTTCACTTCCTGTAAGCCAAGCCAATATGTACATGAAACTGAAAGCACGTTCTTCTGCAGCCATTAAAACACAAAAAGAAAGCAGTTGCTCTGTTAAATATGTAGAGAACACAGCCCACTTTCTCTTGCCTGTAAGCCAACATAAACATGAAAGCATATTTTCTCCTGTAGCCGTTAAAATACAAGTACAAAAGCAGTTTCCCTGTTAAATAAAGCACAGAACTTTCTCCTGCCTGCAAGTTAGTCAGTATGTAAATTAAAGCACATTTTCTCCTGCAAGTTAACTATTAAAGTAAAATAAGCAGTTTCTTAAGTAAACCTCTCCTGTTATGTAAACGAAAGCGGTTTCTCAAACAAATTTCACCTCCTCCTGCCCCAGTGCCTACAGCCGTTAAATACGTGAAGCTGCTGTTTGTCCTGCGCAGTTAAATAAGTAAATAAGCAAAGCTTCGTTAAAAAGTCAAGTAAAACAAAAGCACAGTAATCATCACATAATTACATAAACGTATCCTGCAGCCCAGCAGCCGTTAAAAAAATAAAGCTGCTGCTGTTTGTCTTAAATTTACTGTTTATTTATTTATTTTTTTTACCTGGAGGAGAGAAGACCCGGGAATGAATGCTGCGCTCTGCACACACAAGACCTGTCTGCAAAAGCCGACGTTGTCACGCAAGTGACGTCAGGATTTAAAAAACAAACAAAAAAAAAAAAAACACAGGGAATTTTAAAAGGGGTCACGCGGGAAATCGTGGCACCCCCAATATTTTGTCCTCAAAACCGGTATTTAACGAGGAACTTGGTACAGTTGAGAGGTCTGCACATGATCCTGATAACAAATTCCTGCAAGAAGGATCTTCAGTGGTGGTTCATAGGTTCATAGGTTCATACTAGCTATCTGCCCTGGGGCAATTATAAGCCTAGCCCGATTCTGTATGGCTTACGCCACCCCTTGATTTGAGTATACTGTGCCCTTTTTTAAGGTTTAGTTTACTGTGCCTCTGTCTAATAGTGACACAGGAGTAATCCCTGGAACAAACCTACGATCCCCCATCCACTTGTCGAGATTCTTCTTGAAGAGATTCAGTGAGGTGCTCTGCCTCACATGAACTGGAATTCTATTCCAGAGCGAAGGGAGCCTCTGGGTTATGAACCTGTCCCTCCAGCAAGTTCTATTTATTTCTGTGCTGAGGTTCAAGTCCCTCGGGCGTGTGGCTCTAAGGGATCTAGATTTACTGAGGTGGAGCATGTCCATTAATTCTGGATTTGACATAGCTTTGTATGTCAGGCATAGATCGCCTCATAGTAGGCGGTATGCAACTGAGTAGAGCTGGAGTTTTTTAACCGAGCAGTATATGGCATCTGTTTGAGACCCTTGATCCTCTTGGTGAGATACTTTTGGGGTCTTTCTAATTGCTGCAGGTGTCGGGTAAGGTACATCCCAAAAGGGGCATTGTATTCTATGATGGGCCTGATGAGGGATGAATAAAGGCACGATTACCTCTCTTGATCTAGATGTGAAACCCTTCGTGATGAGGTGGGCTATGTAGAAGGTCTTTCTAACCACTTTGGCAATGTGGTTTTCAAAGGAGAGATTGCTATCAACTTGGGTCCCCAGGTCTCTAATAACTTTCTCTGTACTTAATGGGTTTCCGCCTATGTGGTAATTTGTGGGCACATTGTTTTTGCCAAAGGGTATGACTATACATTTTTGGCATTTAGCTTTAAACCATGGCGCTGGCACCAGTTATCTGTCTCTGTGAGACCTTTTTGAAGGATGTTTGTGTCAGCTGGAGAGTTGATTATGGCCCAGTTTGCAGTCGTCTGCGAACTTGGTGAGCCATAGTCCTCCCACGTTTGCCTGTACCTCGGAAAAGTATATACCGAACAAGAGTGGTCCCAGGACAGAACCCTGTGGGACGCCACTTGTGACCGGTTTTGAGTCTGACATGGCTCCAGCAACTCTCACTCTGTGGGTTCTGTCTTTGAGCCAGTTTGCGACCCATCTTGTGACATAGGGGTTTATATTTAAGCTGGATAGCTTATCTATGATGCCCGAGTGGGGTATTGTGTCAAATGCCTTTGCAAGGTCCAGATAGGCTGTGTGGACTACCTTTCCTTCATCTATGGCTTTGGTGACTGTTTCAAAGAAGTCAACCAGGTTCAAAAGGCAGGATCTGCCCTTGACAAAGCCGAACTGGGTAGGATCTAGTGTCTGTAGGTCCCCAATGTCTTTGTTTATGAGCTCCATGATGATCCTCTCCATAGCCTTGCAGACTAAGCTAGTCAGGCTTATGGGGCGATAGTTTCCAGGGTCCGTAGATGCTCCACCTTTGTGGAGTGGGACCACTGTTGCTGTCGCCATTCTGTGGGCACATATCCTGTAGTGAGGCTGAGATTGTATAGCTGTTTTATTTGAGGGATTAGTTCCTCTTGTAGTTCATGTAGGGCGCAGCCTGGGATGCCATCTGGTCCCATGGAAGCAGTGTTTTTTGCTTTGGAGAGGGCAGCTTTCACCTGAGCATCTGAGATGTTTGGGAGGCAGCCCTCTGCCGGGATAGATATTTGCTCTTTTGGGGAGAGGGGTGGAGAAGTTCGCACTGAACCTGTCTGCCAGGATATTGGCGATGTCTGTGGGTTCAGTGTATTTTTGTCGTTTAGAATCAACTCAGAACAAGTCTGGGAGTTGCATCCCAAGTTTCTAACATAACTGAAAAAAGCCTTATGATTGTCTTTGGTGTCCTGTGCAATTTTTCTCTCGAAGCTGGCCTTGGAGGATTTTATGAGGGATTGTAATTTTTTGCTAGTACTGATCAGAGATGCCTTCCCTATTAGGGATTTTGCTCTATCATGTAGTAGCTTCCTCCTTCTGTTGTACAGTTTATTTATGGCAGGGGTGACGTCTTCTCATGTCACAATAGGACGTCCTTTCATGCTTCCCCCTCCAGTTGACACTATGACCACGGACGCTTCCCTGATAGGGTGGGGGGGGGGCTTTTTCAGGGAAAGACTGCCCAAGGCACATGGACAGATCAAGAATCACATCTGCATATCAATGTCCTGGAGATGAGAGCAGTACTTCTAGCGTTGCAATACTTTCAGGACTCACTTCCTCTAGGGACAATTGCAATACAGACGGACAACATGTCAGTGGTGTGGTATCTGAACAAACAAGGCAGGACCAAGTCTTATCCCCTTTGCCGAGAAGCCCACAGAATATGGGAATGGGCACGGTCATCCCAGCTGTTTCTGTTGGCAACGCACATCCCGGGCAAATCCAACGTCATAGCGGACAGACTGAGCAGAGCAATCTTATTGCCCCACGAATGGTCCCTCAAACAAGAAGATTGCGGACAGGATCTTCCACAAATGGGGCCAGCCTTCCTGCGTCCTGTTCGCAAGTCACATTAACAACCAATGCAGAAGCTATTTTGCCCTGATTCCCATGCCAGGTCACTCCCCAAGGGATGCTCTTGTCCACAATTGGCCCCCGGGTCTCCTCTATGCATTTCCACCAATTCCCAGTATCCAAATTCGTACAGAAAGCAAAATTGCTGAGACGGACAATCATCCTTATAGCCCCTCATTGGCCTCGGCAGATTTGGTTCCAGTTTCTTTACCATCATATTCTGGAAGATCCATGGATCCTGGACCCAGTTCAGGACTTGTTGACACATCCGTCAGGGGATCTTCACCCATCATTGCAGGCACTGAAGCTAACTGCTTGGCTGCTGCAATTCCCCGCATAGCCAGGCTCTATAATCTTTCCCATGACAGTAGTCAGATTTTGTTGGCTTCCCATAAACCTTCCACCAGAAAATTATATTGTAGTACGTGGAAGAGATTTTTCATTTGGGCCTCTTCCTACAACATTGACCCTTATCAAGCACCATTGTCTTCTATCTTACAATTCTTGACAGAAATCTTCAACAAAGGAGCAGCGGCAGATACGGTGCGAGTACAATTGGCTGCTATATCTAATTTCCATCTAGGAATTGATGGTTTGAATATTGTGGCTCACCAATTGTCTAAGGCTTTTCTAAAAGGTTCCTTTCACATAAGGCCTCCAGTGAAGACACCTTATTCCCCCTGGAATTTGAATTTTATGTTATCTCGTATCATTCTTCCTCCTTTTGAGCCTGCATCATCTTGTGAACTAAAATTCTTGTCGTGGAAAACTATCTTCTTAGTAGCCATCACTTCAACCCATAGAGTGTCAGAGCTCCAAGCCCTTTCTATCAAGCCCCCTTACATGGTCTTTCATACTGACAGAGTATCGGTCAGGACAAATCCATCCTTTCTGCCCAAAGTATGTTCTGAGGTTAATCAAGTCATTGAGTTGCTAGTTTTCTTCCCTAATCATACCAACAAATTGGAATATATGTTGCATAAACTCGATGTTCATAGACAACTTAGATTTTATTTATTTTAGTTATTTGGACAGAACAAAAGACATTAGGAAATCAGATCAGCTCTTTGTGTCTTTTTCTGAGACCAGGAAAGGTAAACCAGTTGCTAAAACAACCCTGTCTAAGTGGCTGTCAGATTGTATCACCTATACATATGCTTGTCATAATATGCCCTTGTCTACTAAGGTAAAGGCTCATTCAACCAGAGCAGTTTCTACCTCGTCAGCCTTTCAAGCCAAATTGCCTATGGATAACATCTGTGCAGCAGCCACATGGTCTAAACCTCACACTTTTATAACTCATTACAAAGTGGATAAGGGATTCATTTGGTTTTATGGTTCTGAAGAGTGTACTTCCATGAGCCACCCAAGATAAGGGTGCTAGGGACGCTACCCATCCGTGATGAATGAACGGCGAGATTGAACAACTTCACATAAAGAAGTTATGTACTCACCATAACGTTCCATGTGAGTTGTTCCATCTCGCCTTCTTTCTCACGTCCCTCCCTCCTTCCCCCTCCTGGCTGGCAGTTGACATGGAGGCTGTCTTCATCCTGGTTATTCAATGTGTATTTATTCCTAGGCAGAATAATTATTGTACTATTATATGGTACGCAGCAAACAAGATCTGAGGTAATTCCAGCAGTGCATTGTGGGATAAGGGGTGGGGTGTCGAGCTACTGGAGAACTTTGAGCTTGCTAGTCGTCCGTGTCGGAGCCGAGGATCGGCTCCGAACCCATCAGTGATGAATGAAGGCGAGATGGAACAACTCACATGGAACGTTATGGTGAGTACATAACTTCTTTTTTATGCTTTGGTGAACAAGGACTGCCAACAGTAAATGGTGTACACTGAAGTCGTAAAGCTACTCCAAATTAACCTCCTTGTTCCAATGAATATAGCAATTGGGGAAAGGACATTTTCTACTCAATGCAGAATAAAATTATATTTAAGATATACTTGTTGTTGTTGTTGTGTCCTTCGGCTTATCCCCGTTAGGGGTCGTCACAGCGGAACTCCGGTCCGCTAATGTTTGGTAGTGGATTTTTACGTGCTGAGTTACCAGCCCTGACGCACAACCTTCAACGAAGGCACGCCCATTCACGCATGCCTCCACACAGAAGATGCTCTAGCTGAGAATCAAATGCGACAACGTCTTGCTGTGAGGCGACAACGCTACCGCAGCACCAACAGAGAAAAGGTACAATCACCTAATGCTTCTGCAAATCTACAAAGAAAGGCCTGACAAGTTGAAGTCTACAGAAATTCTGAAGGAGTTTGTACAGAGGAATGAATGACAGATTCACTTTTTTGTGAAATTGTAAAGCAATTTCTTTTAGTTCAGTTCTACAACATATTATAAATTTCTTGCCAGCATCACTGAATGAGTATATTGTGCAGCAAGCCATACTAATTTAAAATATAGACCTGCTGTGATTTTATGATGTGTTTGATTCTACCAATAGTATTATAGGTCTACGTCTTGGTTACAGAGTACTTATTAAAAAATTTTAAGGTTCTGTTCTTCAAATGTCTGCTAATATGTGTAAATAAGTTATTTTAAATACAGTGCTTGAATTGCTTCAGTCTGTAAATAACTTCAATTGGGTACAATGTTTGACTCTCTAACTAGCCAGTATATAATAGCTGCTCTCCTTTCAGTATACCATATTGTCATTTATACATTAAAAGAATTCACTTGTACTAGATGCCAACATGTTATTCTTATGTGCTCATCAGCCCCCCCCCCACCCCCGCATGCACACACACGCGCGCGCGCAAGCATGAGTCACAACAATGATTGTGTTTAAGCAGCATTTGAAGGCAGATAGGAAATCCAGGTGAATAAGTAATCATTTTAGGAAGCATATTTCAGGAATTTGTTAGCTCTGAGAGTAATTGAAAATTCCTTTTAATCACTCGCCATAACTGTATTTTCTGTCAGAGTCCCTGGTTCCCAAATTTCCAGCTGGAGAACCTAATTTCATTATTGTCAGGAAAATTTTCTCACATGTGGCAACCCTAACTACAAAACAGTGAAGGTAATATACTATACTGAGTTGCATACATTACAGTTTTGTTTTCCTAAATACATCTGATTAGGTGATGAATGACAACTGTAACACAATCTATTAAACATGATTGCCTGATGAGTAAGAAAAAATAGGTAATTTCTCAGTAAAAGTCAGACTTCTTTCATTAATATAAATATTTCAAAAACAGCAATTAGACTTGAAGCAGTAAGTGAAAGCTGTGCCAGACATCAGTCTGCAATGAAACAAAAGGAAATTAACTTACCTTAACTAAGTTGTTCTGCTATAACTGGATATCTGAGACGTAAAACATTAGTTTTCTTACAGACCGATCCATACTCTGATGTCAACAGTGTGCACTATAACCTAAGCCTGACCAAAATCAGTTTAGTTATGACATTTCAGCTGATGATGATAAGACTCATAATGTACTATTCAGCCTTACATTTCTTTGTATGTTGAACTTTCTAGATCCCTAAGGTTACTGACTGCTCAACTAACACTTAACTCCTCCCCTTTTTATATTTCTTTCTCTCCTTTGGGTGTGTGTGTGTGTTTGTCATGCCCTAACTTGTATTTTTTTCCTTTAGGCCCATCTACTTTACTGAAGAAATAATATATACATATGTAGAGATCATACGGTATCATACCTCTCAACCTCTTAGAGCAAGAAATCTGGACGAAGCCACAAATAATGGTGGGACAAAGGCCCAAAAATAGGGATACTTTTTAAATACTGGTTTTACAACCTTAAAAAGTTGATAGAATAACAGGTTTTGCATTAGCATGAATTTTCTGAAGGATATTAAGTCTGAAAATCAAAAGTCTGCCACTATTTCCTGACTTCAGTCCTCAGTGATTTGCCAGAAAACTGCAATTTTATTAAAAATGGACAAAAAAAGTCACAAATTTGGACATTCTGTAAAAATCTGGACAGTTGAGAGCTATATATGTGATATACCGACAGGCATTTCTTGAGCATTTATTTGGCACTGTCTTATTTACAAACTTTAGCACTTATTCCCCTGTTGGGCAAAAATCAGGGACACAAAAACTTGACAGAATATTTAAACTTATGTATATTAATGGCATATACTGCAATAATATTTTTGTGTGAAGCAAATTTGTTAATCGTAGTCTGTCTAGAGATTTAAAAATAATACTAATAACATCTACCATAAAGCTTATAGCTGGATATTACTGCAAGTTACTTGCCAGGAGCTGCAATAAAAATCTGACAGTTCTAACATCTGTAGTTATATTACTTTCACTCATTTCTTGGGGTACCCCTTGCATGTGGTGTTAATGCAGACATCTGAACGAATAGCTGAAATATGCATGGTTCTAGTTCAGCAAGTCCCAAACATCTCTGATTTGTGCAACATGTTACAATTCTTATGATAGTCCATCCTGTATATTTATTTATGTCTTGAGGCAAGCTAAACATTTTTTATACCACCAGCTCACCTTTGGCCATCTTCTGTGGTTTGAAACTGCAACTTGTTACACCTTCAGTTATTAACTCTGTGTCTGAGGATGTGCAGTCATTTATTGACACTGACTGCTTACCAAACTCTTCCTGACTGTGAACTCTAAACATATAGCTATATTCAAAGGCTATAAAATTATACTCACTTGATTTTTGTTTGCATCATAAAAGCTTTTGAAGAATCCTATTATACTTGCAAAATATACTTGATTTTTGTTTGCATCATAAAAGCTTTTGAAGAATCCTATTATATTTGCAAAATATACATATTTTATGTCCAGGTTTCCCTTGCTCTGCAGAGATGAATGAATGCTTGCACAACTCCATTGTAATCCACTGGTATGGTACAGTGCTTAACTTGTGGTCAAGGCTAGCCCAAATGGCCCAATAGGGCCCTGTACTAGACTTTCATAGGTTCATTATGCATTATGGAACCTACAAGGTTTGTCTGAGAGACACTCAACAAGTGCAATACATTTTTGTATTTGTAGTCTTGTATCTACAATAGCTACAAGGCTCATTAGTGGAGTGGACTACATTTTTTCATTCCATTATCAAAGAAGTTTCCATAATCTTGCCTAAATGACTACGACCCTGTAGCCCTCACCTCCACAGTGATGAAGTGTTTTGAAAGGCTGGTCAAGGATGCCATAACATCTGGGCTGCCTGCTGATTTTGACCTTCTGCAGTTTGCTTACCGAGCAAACCGCGCACTCCATCTATTTATTTTTATTTATTTTTTTATTTTACATTTGTTGACCGGGAGAGTCCAACTGGATTACAAGTCCATTTTCAGTGGAGGCCCGGGGAGAAAAGCTCCAAGAGAACAATTTTTTTTACAAAACATAGCTTGAAGGACAGACTTTTGACATACAATTTCCATAGAAGAGACTTTGGCATACATATTAACTAACAGATAGGATACATTCATTCTCTACACTATATTACATTTTAGAAGATATTCCTAAGTTTAGGATTTCTGTGATAGACTTTTACTATCAGAGTAAAAGCAGAGAGATGTAGAATTGCTAGAACACCTTGAGAATAAAAACTATTGCTGGAACACCTTGAGAGTAAAAACACCTTAGCGAGGGTACTATTCATTGACTTCAGCTCTGCTTTAAACACAGTCATCCCACTTCATCTGGTAATGAAGCTACTTCAAGTGGGTGTCAGCACTCCACTTTGTAACTGGATTCTTGACTTTCTCACAGACAGACCTCAGAAAGTGTGCATAGGAAATAACTCCTCAGATAGCATCACTCTTAACACTGGAGTTCCACAAGGATGTGTACTAAGTCCCTTGCTGTTCACCCTGTTAACACGATTGTACACCCAGGAACAATACAAATCACTTCATCAAGTTTTATATCACAGAGACGTTTCATATCATAGAGGTATTATACCTCTGAACCTCTTAGAGCAAGAAATCTGGAAAAAGCCACAAATAATGGGGGGGGGGGAGACAAAGGCCCAAAAATAGGGATACTTTTTAAATACTGCTTTTACAAATGTACAAAGTTGATAGAATGACAAGTTTTGCATTAGCATGAATTTTCTGAAGGATATTAAGTGTGAAAATCAAATGTCTGCCACTCTTTCCTGACTTCAGTCCTCAGTGATTTGACAGTGATTTGCCAGAAAACCGCAATTTTATGAAAAACTGACAAAAAATGAGTCACAAATCTGGACATTCTGTAAATATTTGGACAGTTGAGAGCTATATATGTGATATACCAACAGGCATTTCTTGAGCATTTGTTTGGCACTATCTTATTTACAAATGTTAGCACTTATTCCCGTTGGGCAAAAATCTGGGACATAAAAACTTGACAGAATATTTTAACTTATGTATATTAATGGCATATATTGCAAGAATATCGTTGTGTGAAACAAATTTGTTAATCGTAGTCTGTCTAGAAGTTTAAAAAATAATACTGATAACATCTGCCATACTGCGGTGGCATTGTCGCCTCACAGTAAGACGTCCTGTTCGATTCTCAACTAAAGCGTCTTCTGTGTGGAGACATGCGTGAATGGGCGTACCTTCGTTGAAGGTTGTGTGTCAGGGCTGGCAACTCGGCACATAAAAAATCTACTGCCAATCATTAGCAGACCGGAGTTCCGCTGTGGCGACCCCTAACCAGGAAAAGCCAAAAGACACAACAACAACAACTGATAACATCTGGCATAAAGCTAATAGCTGGATGTTACTGCAAGTAACTTGCCTGGAGCTGCTATACAAATCTGACAGTTCTAGCATCTGTAGTTGTATTACTTTCACTCATTTCTTGAGGTACCCCCTGCTTGTAGTGTTAATGCAGATGTCTGAACGAATAGCTGAAATATGCATGGTTCTAGTTCAGCTAGTCCCAAACATCTCTGACTTGTTCATCGTTACTATTCTTATGATGGTCCATCTTGTATATTTATTTATATCTTGAAGCAAGCTAAACATTTTGTATACCATCAGCTCACCTTTGACCCTATTCTGTGGTTTGAAACTGCAACTTGTTACACCTTCTGTTATTAACTCTGTGTCTGAGGATGTGCAGTCATTTATTGACATTGACTGCTTACCAAACTCTTCCTGACTGTGAACTCTAAAAATATAGTTAAATTCAAAGGCTATAAAATTATACTCACTTAATTTTTGTTTACATCATAAAAGCTTTTGAAGAATCCCATTATATTTGCAAAATATACATATTTTATGTCCAGTTTTCCCTTGCTCTGCAGAGATGAATGAATGCTTGCACAATTCCATTGTCATCCACTGGTATGGTACAGTGCTTAACTTGTGGTCAAGGCTGTCCTTGGTCCAAATGGCCCAACAGGGCCCTGTACTAGACTTTGATAGGTTCATTATGCATTATGGAACCTGCAAGGTTTGTCTGAGAGACGCTCAACAAGTGCAATACATTTTTCTATTTGTAGTCTTGTGTACTACTCTCTTTAAAGGATGGTGACATCCACCCTAACCCAGGCCCACCAACAACTCCTATCTCTCTCCTCAACCGCAAAGAATCACCTACTCATGCCCTGTCTAAACCATTGAAGTCCCTTTTAATTGCTCATCTTAATATACGTAGCATAAACAATAAAGTTAACTCAACTCCAAGCTCTAACTGAAATCTACTCCTTTGATATTCTCTGCTTAACAGAAACTTGGTTAAAACCTGTAACCAAAGACGATGAAATCATCCCACCTGGATATAATATCCTGAGACTAGACCGAGTATCCAAGAAAGGTGGTGGGGTTGCTATCCTTTATAAATCTAGCTTACAATTAACCACTCACAACTGTAAACCACCTATAGACTCCAATGCAGAAATTCTTATCTCCAAACTTCATCTTAACAATTCTAAATCCATCTATATTATCTGTATATATTTACCACCTAGTAACAACACTGCCACCATGGAAAACATCCTTCTGGCTTTCCCAATACCTGCCCCAAGAAGCCATAATCCTAGGCGACACAAACATTGACTGGAGCTGCTACTGCAGCAGCCTCCCCACAAACCATATTATCCTATATGGATATTTCCAAACCATTACCTCCCTCACCAGAATAAATAAATCTAACAAGAAATCAAGCTTATTAGACTGGATTCTCATAAACCACCATCCTCACATTTATGATTCAGGAACCCTCCCTGATGATTTAAGTGACCACTTTCTTACCTATATCATCAGACATAAAATCAACTCTCCCATTCCAATATCTGTCAAAAACATCAGATCTAAAAAGTACTTTAACCCTGAACTATTCCAAATGGAACTAAGAGCTTGCAACTGGTCTCCCTTACAAAACCTCTCTTTAGATGAAGCCGTTAGTTACTTTAACTCCATCTTCCTTGCCATTCTCAACCACCATGCTCCAACCAGATTAATTAGAATTAAAACCAAATCTGCTCCATGGCTTTCAAAAGAAACCAAACATAAAATAAATCTTAGAAACAAACTCTGGGCAAAATGGAGGAAGACTAAAAACCCTATAGACCAACTAACATTTAGACAGCTAAGAAATGAAACCAAGAAAGCTATAATATCTGATAAAAGAAACTACTACCTACAATCCCAACAAGCTAATCAAAACAACCCACAACCATTTTGGGCTAGCATTAACCAACTACTCCATCCAGGTCAATCCACTACTCCAAATCCTCAAAATACTGACCACAAAAATCTATTGAATATAGCTAATGCTTTCAATACCTTTTTTACTAATGCTATACAAACACTAGCTAGTCAACTATCACTGAATAACTTCACTCTACCTTCCTATAAATCAACCTTACCCCCCTGCTTTTCATATTCAACCTGTCCCAACAACAAATATTCTAACCCTTCTACAGAAACTAAAGCCATGCTCACCCTCAGCAGACCAACTACCTGCTGAATTCCTACAACAATCAGGCAAAGCTATTGCTTATCCCATTTCTATTCTGATCAATAGAACTATTACCGAAAGTCATATCCACGGTTTATGGAAAATCTCCCATATTATCCCCCTCCATAAAGGTGAACACTCCACTGAACTCTCCAACTACCACCCCATTGCCCTTCTCTCTCCTTTGGCAAAGATCATGGAGAAATGCATTCACAGACAATTACTTGACCATCTAACCCAAAATAATTTACTTTCCAACTGTCAACATGGATTCAGACCTTCACATAGCACTAGTACTGCCCTTCTTTCCTTCACATATTGTATCAACAAAAAACGCAATCTTAACAAGCTTTCTTCAGCATTATTTATTGACCTGTCTAAAGCTTTTGACATGGTAAATCACCAAATTCTCATCAAAATACAGAAATCCCTGTCACTAGATACATCTTCTATAAAGTGGTTCCAGTCCTACCTTGATAAAAGACAACAGGCCATACTATGGCACAAGTCTCTCTCCACTCACCTGCCTGTCAAAGTTGGTGTCCCTCAAGGGTCCATCCTAGGACCGCTACTTTTTTCCAAATTTATTAATGACCTTCACCTTGCCATCCCCCAAGCCACATGCATACAATATGCAGATGACTCCACACTGATATGCTCAACCACCTCCTCTTCTGAACATAAATCTCTTACGCAACAAGTATTTAACACAGTTGAGCAATGGTTCACGCATAGATGCCTTCTCCTAAACCCCAAAAAGACTAACTCCTCCTCTTCTTTCCCACCAATAAGTCCTCTCCTCTTGATTTCTCAGTTATCTCTACCAATAAAACTATTATATCCTTTGATCCAACCACCAAACTATTGGGTATCACCATTGACAACAATCTGAACTTTGATATCCATATTAACAAAACTATAAAAACTGTCAACAAAAAAATTGGCTCTCTCTATAGGGTAAAAATCCTTCCTCTTACCTTCAGCTAAAACCACTATAGCACACACTTATCTCTTCACTTCTTTATGCCTCACCCATTTTTACTAATCTATCTAAAAATAATCTTAGCAAATTGAAAATGTCTTACATAACATTGCCAAATTTGCTACAGGCAACCCTTTTAGAACCCACCATTGCATTAATTTAAAGCAGGTGGGATGGCTTGAACTACAAAATCTGATTAAATTCCATCAACTATCTATAGCCCATAACACTTTTTACAAACCTTCCAAAACTCCTATTCTATCCACACTCATCACTCCCTATAAAAACCTGAAATTCTTAAGGTCTTCTTAGAGACTTCTAGTACATACTATTAAACCAAACTACAAGGCTGGTGACTCCCTCTTTTCTAATATTGTTGGAAAAGCCTGGAATCTCCTCCCCAGTGAACTCTCCTCACTTCCCTCAGTGTCATGCTTCAAAAACAAATTGGAAGTGTTCCTCAGAACACAGTGGTTATGCCCCTGTACTAAGCCTGACTAGTTATGTATCTCTTAATACTTTGCTCTTCCTACCCCTTCTACTCACTAACTGCAATTCCTTCTTTATTAACCATAATACTGTCTCCCTCTAGAACATCTTGATTGTACTAGCATGCTATGTTCTGCCTGTATTCTGCAATGCTGAATTTACTGTGATAACCTGTAATATGCATTGTAAATATGATTTTTTTGTTTAATGTTTCCTTATTTGTTATCTTGTTAATTTCATTGTTCTATCTTGGAGCTTATCTCCCTGGGCCTCTACTGAAAATGGACATGTATCCAGTTAGACTAGCCCGGTCAACAAATGTAAAATAAATAATAAATAAGTAATAATTTTATCCACAGTAGCTACAAGGCTCATTAGTGAGTGGACTACATTTTTTCATTCCATTATCAAAGAAGTCTCCACCATCTTGCCTAAATGACTATGACCCTGTAGCCCTCACCTCCACAGTGATGAAGTGTTTTGAAAGGCTTGTCAAGGATGCCATAACATCTGAGCTGCCTGCTAATCTTGACCATCTGCAGTTTGCTTACCGAGCAAACCACTCTATGGCAGATGACATCTCTCTAGCACTCCATCAATTGCTGGAACACCTTGCGAATATAAACACCTTCATGAGGGCACTATTCATTGACTTCAGTTCTGCTTTTAACACAGTCATCCCACTTCGTCTGGTAATGAAACTACTCCAACTGGGTGCCAACACTCCACTTTGTAACTGGATTCTTGACTTTCTCACAGAGAGACCTCAGAAAGTGTGCGTAGGAAATAACTCCTCAGATAGCATCACTGGAGTTCCACAAGGCTGTGTACTAAGTCCCTTGCTGTTCACCGTGTTAACACATGATTGTACAGCCAGATAAAGTACAAATCACATCATCAAGTTTGCCGAGGACACAACAGTGGTGGGCCTCATCAGTAATGACGATGAAACAGCATATAGAAATGAGGTGGACAGCTCATTACCTGGCGTGGAAATAACAACTTAACACTAAATGTGAACAAGACAAGAGATAATTGTGGACTACAGGAAAAATCACAAGGAACATTCTCCCCTCACCATCAATGGGGAAATAGTTGAAAGAGTGAGAAGCACGAAGTTTCTGGGAGTGCACATCGATGAGGACTTGTCTTGGAACACAAATACAAATGCCATAGTCAAGAAAACGCACCAGAGGCTGCACTTTTTAAGAAGGCTGAGGACAGCGAATCTCTCATTGGCAGTTCTCACTACCTTCTACGGAGGTACGATAGAAAGCATCCTGACGAACAACCTCGTAGTATGGTATGGAAACTGCTCTACCTCTGAGTGCAAATCTCTCCAGAGAGTGGTGAAGACAGCCGAGAGGATAATTAAGACCACCTTACCACCTATGCACAACT
This sequence comes from Protopterus annectens, assembly GCF_019279795.1. Taxonomy (NCBI): domain Eukaryota; kingdom Metazoa; phylum Chordata; order Ceratodontiformes; family Protopteridae; genus Protopterus; species Protopterus annectens. Next base: position 1,606,179,873 of record NC_056743.1, on the reverse strand, counting down.
TGTACTTCTCTAGATGTCTCAGCAGGTCCAGAGGAATAATAATAGACTGCACTCACCATGCTTACAAACTGTTCCTGCGTCTACCATCCGGAAAGCACTTCCGAAGCATACATTGCAGAACTACGAGATTCAGGAACAGCTTCTTCCCTAATGTCATCAGGCTGCTGAACTCTAATAACCACTACACTCTATGATGTCCAACTGGGTCAGTAGAAACTGTCTCAATTTGTGCAAGAACCTGGTTACCAGTCTCACCTAATACTTAGTGCAATATTCACCATGACTGTAACTTATAGGCCATCTAGGGCAGTAGCAATGCAGTAAAACTTCTGTTATTTCAGTGCAATACATGCAAATTCATAAATTAACCATAGTGCAATACTCTAAGGTCCATAGTGCAATGCTCTAATGTTCACAGTACAAAGATCAATGCAATGTCTTAACCAAGTACCTGTGCAAAACTAAAGTCTCATGCAAGTAAATATTCAGATCAAAAAGTGTTAAAATGTGTTTCTAATTATGTGCAATATTAGTCAGTCTACATGCATGTCTGTGATGTAATAGCCAGGTGTTACATGTGTAAATGTCTGTGAAAATAGTCACATTGAGTCTGGAGATACGGAATTTCGTTCAGTTTTTGCACTTGTGTGATTTCTAAATGACGATAAAGTTTACTTTGACTTTGACTTTTTTTGCCACACACAGCAGTAGTGCTTAGTCTAGTATTATTAATGCTGCCATGTTACACCACTTTTGTGGCTCACAGAGTTATCTGGTCATACTCTCATAGCAGTCAGTTTCTTCTGCTCAGTACTAAACAAGAGTTTTCAACCCAAAACTGAGCTTAGATTACCCACTTGATTTTGTATATCTTTCCCTTACACCCAGTCATCTTATCACTGACAGTACTTTGAAGACTGACAGTGGCGCTGTGTTTTCTTTTGTTCCCCTTGCTGATGTGGGATGTATGATTGGTTGTTAATGAATACCATTATAAAATAACTGAGGAATAGTCAGCCTCAGCCAGTATGAAAGCAAACACAAGTAACATAGATAACGTAGCAGGATTAATATTCAAAAGTCTTTGACCAAATCAACCACCCTCCTTCTCCCTCTTTAGAACATTGGCATTAGTAACACATTCCCCACCTGGTTCCAAGACTTCTTGTCAGATAGATTCTTCAAAGTAAAATTAGGCTTTCCTTTTGTCAGCCCATACCACTCTCAATGAAAGTATCCTCAAGGTTCTCTCCTAGCTCCTCTTCTTTTCTCTTCTCTGTTTCCATTAACAAACTACCTCGTGACCTTGCTGCTCTACAGCTCATCCCCTTCACTGATGGCATGGTAATCTTTAGGTCCAGCCACAACCACCGTACAACAGAAATACAATTGCAAAATGATAACTCCCTTAATTTCTGGCTTATTAAACACAAACTAATACTTAATGCTACAAAAATAAAAAAAATATGCAATTTGGCACCACCCAAAAAATTTTAAAAAATCACCAAAGTCACTCAGTACCACTACCCTTTATGGCACACCAATAAAAATAAACAACTCCATCAAAAATCTTGGTTTGTGGCTAGACCAGTCACACAAATTCTATACCAATAGTGAGAAGTCAAGGGCAAAAGTTAACTCACTTCACTTCTCTTCTGAGCCAGGAAATCTTACCCTACCTATCTAAACCACCTAGGGCTGCTCTAGGCAAAGGAGTCACTCTGGCTCAGCTCAGATATGGACTACATATAATAGCCACAGCCTCCAAGAAAATTCCTTCACATTGAAGACTATCAAGAACAAAATCTGTTGCTTCATCACTAATTCTCCCTCTCAGAAGCAGTACTGCCTCACCCTCAAAAAAGCCAAATGGCTCCCATGACTAGCTTCCAAACGTTATACTAAATACACATCACAACATCAGATGTTTCTCATAAATACCCCCTCCAATCCCATAAACCAGGCTACACTGAACCATTCACTCTTCTTCTTCATTGTTCCTAAAATATGGGAATCCCCCCCCCCCCCCCACACACACACACACCTAAAGTAACTACAACCCTCCCTTCCCACCTACAGAGCTAAACTTAAAACATTCCTCCAGGCCACATCACATAAGGGCCTCTCAACTGTTAGCCTTTTTCTGTCTCGCTCAACTAGCAACACCTCCTAACTCTACCTCCCTCTCCCTGACTCTCATTACCCCACAGCACTTCCACCATGAAGCAAGTCTGAAGTATAAACATGTAAAATTGTAAGTGTGCATTTCTCTCATAAGTGTTGCTACATCTATTAATTGCTGCTGTACAGTTTTATTATATATTGTTACTTTCTGCTCATTTTTATATATACAGTGTACTGCCCCTCTGTTACACTTTTTTCGTCTTTGTGAATTGTTTCACCTGGGCAGTAACCTGCATATGGCGAGTTGTAATCAGTGTGCTACCCCAGTAAACAAATGTAAAATAAAATAAACAAGCACAAACAAAAACATCAGGTACAGCAATGCAATGTAAGGAGACTCTTAGTCACCAAGGCTTTTGATAGAATGTTACTATCTCAATGGAATGGTAGACAAACTTGCTGCAGTTTGCAGATACAAGCAAAACAATCACAAAGAAATGAAGCATGAGATGCGTAATTTCACTGGCAAGACGTAAAGGTGGATAGAAAAAATATTCCATTTGACTAAAACAGGAAAACAGTAATAGACATGGCTTGGCTCATAAACGTACTGCAGGGAAGCTACAGTTTCAGGGTCATGTACCAAACAGATTGAAATACAAGAGGAAACAAAGATAGAAAATGGCTGGGCTAGGGAAGACTTTTGTGGAGAAGTGTATTATAGAAAGTTGACGAAATTGTGTAGGTTTTGCATGTTTCTCCTTCACTCATGTAGCATTCCTTAGGTCATGCTCACTTCCTCCCTCTTGCCAAAGCATGCTCCTTCATAACTACTCTAAATTATCCCTGCATGTAATTTTTACTGTTGCCCTTGTGACCTGGCTATGGCTGGAAATGATAATCAAACATTAGCATATTTACCCAATTTAGCAAACATGTAAGTTAAGTAAATATGTAAACAAACAAACCAATAAATGTGAATGTTCAGACATAGCTGTAAGTGGGGTGATGTATGAACAACTTTGCTTCTAAAGAGAGGCATTAGATGATAATGATAACTATAATTATTATTATTGTTGCTGTTATTTTTATTAAGCATTCAAGCTGGTTCAACAGTTTTATTTGGTTTTCTTGAAACACACTGACTGTAACATGGTATAAGAATTAACTTGACAAGGACTCCCAGCTATTTCAAGCAGGTGCAGGCAGTTATTGGAAACCCTTGAAGGAAAGAAAGGGGTAATATGAGATAAGAATGCATATCATAACTCTCAACCTCTTAGCATAGGAAATCTGAAGAAAGCAAAAATAATGGGAGTTCAAATGTCCAAAATCAGAAAAAGATTTTAATTGTCACTCATAAAATTATGAAGTTGCTAGAATAACAGGTTTTGCATTAACATGCATTTTCTAGAGGGTATGAAGTCTGATACTCAAATATATGCTATTATTTAATAATAGCCCCCAAAGATCTGTCAGAAAGACACAAATTTTATGAGAAAAAGACCAAAAATATGAGGCAAAAATCTGAACATTCTAGGAAAATTTAGACAGTCAAAAGATATGAAGCATAATGGCATTTAGAATGTTTTCTTGCTCTTTTTGTTTCCTCTGTATCTCCAACCATCAAGACTATCTCCACTGACTCATTTGGCCTGCTTTCTGGCAACCATGAACATTTGGCCTTGAAGATGAAAGTTAGTTACAGTAATGAGTCAGAAGGTTTTATCAGATTTCATGTTTCAAATGAGTCTGTTTGAAAGTGGCATTGTTTGCAACACCTCCCAGAGATGGTGGTATATGTAGAATACTTAAACGTAAAGTTTACTTTTATTTTAAAATGTTTCTTTAACAAAATATAACATAATAAATGTATTGTTTTATTTCTAATACAGAGTAGGAGCATATATTCCTGATACCTAATTTGAAATCACCTTCAGTCCAGAAGGCCAGCAGCTGGAAGGGGGTTGGGGATGAGATTGAGTAGAAGGTGAGCGTTCATCTAAGGGGCCCTGTCAATATGGTCTAACCTGGGCTCAACAATTGCTAAGGTCAGCCCTGCATACTTCACAACTTTTTTGCTCAAGAATTCTGGACACATAGGTTCATAGGTATTTACAAGTCTAACAACCACTAGGGCCCTTAAAAGCCTAGCCATGCAATCCAAATGGGATCCACATATTTGATTTATAAGGGGTGATTTAATGACTGCCTCTGTCCATCAGAGACATAGGAGCCAGACCAGGTATGAATTTCCAGTTACCCATCCACTGGTCCAGATTGCGCTTAAATATGGTTAGGTAGGAGCTCTGCTTCACATGGGTGGGGAGCCTGTTCCAGAACACAGAAACTCTCTAAAAAAACGTATCTGTGTCTCCAACATGTCCTATCTATGTTACAAGCATAATTTGTCTTTTAATCTAGTACTTCGGATGCTGTTTGTTTTCTGGATGTACAAAAGATTCATCAAAAACGTGTCCAGGGATTTCTTTTATGCCAGGCAAAGATCACCTCTCATAAGTCTGTATGATACTGAGTAAAGAGAAAGGGTTTTGAGGCAATCAGCGTAGGACATTGTGTTTACTCCTTGTATTCCTTTTGTAAAGAATGCTTCTGGGCATTCCAGTTGCTGCATGTGTCTGGTCAGGTTCATACCGAAGACGCATTATACTCTATGATGAACCTAATGAGGGCCAAGTAGAGTGGTATGATGACCTCTCTGGACCTAGATGCCGTGACCTTGCTTATAAGTTGAGCAGCATAGAAGGATTTTCTTACTCTCTTGGATACATGTTGGTTGAATGTTAGGTTACTATTTATATTAGTTCCCAGATCCCTGACTAATAAATCAACTTTTAAGGGTATTTTATTGATGATATATTTACTCAGGGTGGCAGACTTCCCAAATGTACCATAATGCATTTCTTGGTATTCAGTTTTATGCCATGGCATTGGTACTAAGAGGTTTTCTGTATTAGACCTTCCTGAAGGGTGTTCTCCTCTTGGGGGAATTCAGTTGACTGGTCCAAGTTTGCAATCATCTGCAAACTTGGCTAGCCAGAGGCATTTGACATTGATTTTGACAGCAGAGAAGTACATGCCAAAAGATTAGTAGGCCTAACACAGAGCCCTGGAGGACTCCACTGGTGAGTGGTCTCTCTGTGGAAGTGGCCTCACCAGTTCTTACCTCATGGGTCCTATCAGTGAGCCAGCTAGCTATCCAGCATGTTATAAAAATTTACTGTATACCTAGTTCTGTAAGTTTGTTAACAATGACAAGTGGGATATTGTATCAAATGCCTTAGCTAGATCAAGGCAATATGCATAGTTTTCCACTCATCCATTGCCTTCGTGACCTTTTCTAAGAAGTCTCCCAGATTCAGTAAGGATGACCTTCCTTTGATAAAGCCAAACTGGGATGGATCCAGCATCTGGAAATCTCCTATTTCCTTGGTGATAATTTCCACGATAACTCTTTCAAGGCTTTGCAAATAAGAGTAGTCAGACAAATGTGTCTGTAGTTTCGGTCCTCCCTTATGAAGAGGATGACCATCACAGTCCTCCATTCAAGTGGCACAAAGCCTGTTTTAAGACTATAGTTAAATAATGACTCCAGGGGTCCTGGTAAGTCACATTTTAGACTATTCAGGAGGCATCCTATGATGCTTTTAGAGCCCATTGAGGCCATGTTCTTAGCTTTAGTGAGTGCAGCTAGTACATGTTCCCTACTTATAGTTGGAGGGGTTATGTTTGAGGGTATTATTGGGGATGGTTGGAGGTGGGGGTACAGTTGAAACTGCATTTGTCCGCTAACAGGTTCTCTATATCACCAGGCTCAGTGAATGGGGCACCATTAACCACCAGCTCAGCATATTACTGTGTGCTGCCCTTGAGGTTTCTGACATAGCAGTAGAAGGCCTTAGGGTTATCTTTCACCTGAGAGAATATCTTAACCTTAAAGTTGGCTTTGCTTGACCTAATTAGACCTCTTAGTTACCTGTTTACTTTGATGACAGAGTTTTTATCTTTATGGGATTTACCCTTCCTGATTTTTGCCATTTTTCCCTTTGTTGTATATCCTATTTAATATGGGATGCCACCAGAGTGATTTGTTTCTGGGGCTAGCTCTGGGCTTACTCTGGTAGGTACCGCGGGTCTATATCATATAGTCAAAGCTTTAGGTAATTGAATACCTAAAGCTTGAGACCTAAACAGCAAAAGCAGTATACCGCAAATGTTCACTTCTGCAAATTTTTTCATAGGGAAAAAATTTGCTTGGCCATTATTGGGAATCTGCCCTTTTCCCCACTGCTGAGTGATCTTGGAGTTGGTATATTTAGTTAGGGGAGGTTGGGGACACAGCTCTGCACATGGGGGTGGGGTGGGGTGGGGGCGTAGCTCCCCACTCGATTAGGGTTTGAAAGGGGTTTTTTTTTGTCCAGCCAAGTGAATTTTTTTCCCTATGAAAAAATTCACAGAAGTGGCCATTCGCGGTTTACAGCTTTCACTGTTTAGGTGTCGAGCTTTAGGTATTCGATTACCTAAAGCTTTGATAATCCTAATATAGACCCGGTACAGCAGTCTCTACACAGCCATTGATATGACTATACAGAGTTTGAGAGCGATTCAGCACAGACTAGTGTGTTCTCAAGGTTTGTAGGGGCACTGAATTTTGACAAACTATCACTCAATAGCAGATAGTTTGCCTTGGAATAGTTCCTAACTTTTACTGATTTTAATGGTATTATGGAGTTGATTTTGATTTAGGAAGAGACAGCTTTATGGTCAGACATTACCAGGGAGGATGAGACATTGGGGGGGGCGGGGTAGTGTTTTCCCATGTTTGTGAGCACAAGGTCCAGAATGTTGGAGCCTCTAGTGGGCATAGTCACTATTTGGACAAGGATGTTTGTATTTACAAATTCCAGAAATCTCTGTGTTTGTATATTTATGGCCATGTAAGAGTCCCAATCTATAGAGGGGTAATTAAAGTCTCTCATGTTAGATTAGATGGTTAAGTATCACCAGTAGGTCCAAGTTTGCATTGTCAACTTCTTGGGACATGGAAGGCGACCTGTAGCTGGCTAGGATATGGTGCACCATTTTTTCTTCTATGATCTGCTGCATGTGTTGTAACTCCAGCACATCATCCTGTTTGACCTACCTAGAGGTATGCTTGTTATTGATGTATGTTGACACACCTCCACCTTCAGCCCTTGTCTATACAGCTACTTGTCTAAAAGTGTAAAAGGTACCGAAATCTTGTACTGCCAGAGTACTCTCTGCCACTTTAAACCATGTCTCAGTAACTGCACAGATGTCTATATTCTCAAGTGTGAGCAGGGCTTGGAGGGAGTGTAGTTTTTTATTTAGGCTCCTGGCATTGAATATTATCACCTTGAGGTTCTGTTGAATTGATTTTGCTATGTCTGTAGGTTCATAGGTTCATAGGTTCGTACTAGGCTATCTGCCCTAGGGCATTTATAAGCCTAGCCAGAGTGTGTGTGGCTTTCACCACCCCTTAGGATGAGAATACTACACCCTTTTAGGGTTTAGTTTACTGTGCCTCTGTCTAGTAGTGACACAGAGATGACCCCCGGGGTAAACTTACGATCTCCCATCCACTCGTCAAGATTTCTCTTGAATAGAGTCAGTGAGGGGCTCTGCCTAACATGGATTGGGATTCTGTTCCAGAGTGTAGGGAGCCTCTGGGTTATGAATCTGTCCCTCCAGCACGTCCTATTTATTTCTGTGTTGAGGTTTAAGTCTCTTGCTCTCGTGGCTCTGGTGGATTTGGATTTACTGAGGTGGAGCATATCCATTAATTCTGGATTGGACATGGCCTTGTACGTCAGGCACAGATCACCTCTGAGTAGGCGGTATGCGACTGAATAGAGCTGGAGTTTTTTCAGTCGGGCAGCATATGACATATGTTTAAGACCCTTTATCCTATTGGTGAGGAACTTTTGGGGTCTTTCCAACTGCTGCAGGTGACGGGTAAGATACATCCCAAATGGGGCATTGTACTCAATCATTGGCCTGATAAGAGAAGAGTACAGGGGTACAATGACCTCTCTTGATCTAGATGTGAAACCCTTCATGATAAGGTGGGCAATATAGAAGGTCTTCCTAACCACTTTGGCAATGTGAGTGTCAAATGAGAGGTTACTGTCAACCTGGGTCCCAAGGTCCCTGATTACCTCTTCCAGATTTAATGGATTACCACCTATGTGGTAATTTGTGGGTACCTTGTTTTTCCCAAAGGGTATGACTACATTTTTTGGCATTCAGCTTAAGGCCATGGCTCTGGCACCAATTATCCGTTTCTATGAGGCCTCTCTGAAGGATGTTTGTGTCCGCTGGAGTATCAATTATGGCGCCCAGTTTGCAGTCATCTGCGAACTTTGTCAGCCACAATCCTCCTATGTTTGCCTGTACCTCGGAAAATAAATGCCGAACAAGAGGGGTCCCAGGACTGAGCCCTGTGGGACACCGCTTGTGACTGGCTTAGAGTCTGACATAGCTCCAGCAACTCTGACCCTGTGGGTTCTGTCCTTGAGCCAGTTTGCAACCCATCTTGTGACATATGGGTTTACATTTAAGCTGGTGAGTTTGTCTATGATGCCCGAGTGGGGTATTGTATCAAAGGCTTTTGCAAGGTCAAGGTAGGCTGTGTGAACTGCCTTACCCTCATCAATGGCCTTAGTGACTGTTTCAAAAAGTCGATCAAGTTCAAAAGGCAGGATCTGCCTTTGACAAAGCCAAATTGGGTAGGATCCAATGTCTGTAGGTCCCCAATGTCTTTGTTTATGAGTTCCATAATGATCCTCTCCATAGCTTTGCAGACCAGGCTCGTCAAGCTTATGGGGCGGTAATTTCCAGGGTCCGTAGAAGCACCGCCTTTGTGAAGTGGTACCACTGTCGCCGTACGCCACTCTTTGGGTACGTATCCTGTAGTAAGGCTAAGATTAAACAGCAGCCTTATGTGCGGGTTTAGTTCCTCTTGGAGTTCATGTAGCACACAGCCTGGGACACCGTCTGGTCCCATTGATGCTGTGTTTTTAGCTTTAGAGAGGGCGGCTCTCACCTGGGCATCTGAGATGTTAGGGAGGCTACACTCTGCTAGGATAGTTATTTCTCCTTTTGTGGGGGAGGGGGAGGAGAAATTTGCACTGAACCTGTCTGCCAGAATGTTGGCAATGTCAGTGGGTTCAGTGTATTTTGTATCATTTTGGACTAACTCAGAGCATATCTGGGAGTTTCCACCCAGGTTTCTAACATAGCTAAAGAAGGCCTTGTGATTGTCTTTTGTGTCTTTTGCGATTTTTCTCTCAAAGTTGGCCTTGGATGATTTTATGAGTGATCGTAGTTTTTTGCTAGTACTGATCAGAGATGCCTTCCCTTTTAGGGATTTTGCTCTGTCATGTAGTAGCTTCCTCCTCCTGTTGTAGAGTTTGTTTATGGCTGGGGTCCACCAGACCGGGTGCCTGCCTTTGGGGAATGGGTCTTGGTTTTATTTGGGATTGCATGATCCATGCATTCTTGAAGGTGCCCGTAGAAGGCATTTGCAAAGGATTCAGCAGTGTGGGTTGTGGTTTCCACTGGCCCAGGGGCCTTGAAGGATACCATTTCAGTCTTAAGAAGTGTGAAGTTGGATTTTGAGAAGTTCTTCACTGTGGTCTTTTGTGCAGGGGGTGGGGGCGGGATGTCGATTTCCAGTGAGATTAATTTATGGTCTGATCTTACCAAAGAGGGTTATACTTCCGGTGTGGAGCATTTTGTCCCCATGTTTGTGATGATCAGGTCAAGTATATTGTCTCCTCTTGTGGGAATGGTGACCAGTTGTTCCATTGCATTTGAGTTTATGAATTCTAGGAACCTTTGGGCTAGGGTGTTGGGGCTTGAGTAATGTTCCCAGTCAATGTTTGGGTAGTTGAAGTCTCCCAATATGATGGTATTTGGAGAGACATTCATACTCTCTAGTGTCTTCAGGAAGGCTGTGTGGGGTTCCTGAGTTTGAGAGGGTGGTCTGTAGCATGCTACAAACTGTAAGGCAGTTTTGCCTATGGTTAGTTGCACCTGGATGGTCTCCGATGCTTCGTGCATTGCCACTAACCTGGAGGTGTGGGTATCTTTGATGAATATGGATACTCCCCCTCCTTTTGTGGTTCGGTCCAAGTTTTGGGGCCGGAATGCATGATATGAGGTAAAACCTGATAGTGCTGGGGTGCTCTCAGGAGCCTTGAACCAGGTTTCAGTCACTGTACAGACATCGATGTTCTCCATACTGAGAAGGGCTTCGAGGGCGTGCATCTTGAGGTTTAGACTTCTGGCATTGAGCAGCATTACCCTTAGTTTTTTTCCACTTGTGTTTTCTAGGGAGGTAGGTTTGTCCTTTGAGCCTTGCCTAAAAAGGCACTATGGGGTGGCAAGAGCCTTGGCCAATATCCGGAAGCCCAGGGGTGACAGGTGCAAGCCGTCCCTTGTGAAGCAGCGTGGCTTGTCAAGCATGTCATCCCAAGCGGACAGACATTGGATTCCCTTAGAATGACACCAGTAATTAAGCCAATTGTTAAAACTGATCATTTTGTCTTTGTACTGTGGCATCATTCTTGGTGAGGGTAAGATGCTGCTCAGGGTCAGGGTCATACCGGCCTGGGCTACATAATCAGAGAGCTCCTCTATGTCTCTTTTCATGTAGTCCAGGGAGGTGCCTCAGGTCGTTCACACCGGCATGTACAATGACTGAGTCATATTTGTACTTGCTGTGGAGTGACCTGAGTGCTTGTGTTATGTGGCGGATTCTAGCTCCCGACAGGCAGCTTACTGTGACCCTCTCCTTGTTCAGTCTGGTGAGCGGTACGTCAGTGTGTCTGACTATGGAGTCACCTATTACAAGTGTGTCTGGCATGTTGTTTGGCCTTAAGGGCTGTGACTGTTTAGCACACTGACTTTGTGAACTATGTGTTGCATGTGCTATGTCTTGAGGTGGCAGTTGCTTGGGTGTCTGCTTTGGAGGCCTCTGTTGTTTTGGTATATTTTTAATCAGCCCGAGTATGTTTTGTGTGTTTATGTGTTTGGTTTGCAGTTGTAATAGTTCTATGTGAGACTGGGTTTGTGGTGTGCGTGGTTTCCTTCTCCTCCTGACTGGTCTTGCCAGTACTGAATTGAGGGAGCTCCGCCTCCAGTTTGGCTATATAGTTGCATCTCTCGCATATATTTGTATTTGTTGGGAGGAGGAGAGGGTTGTCTGTGTACATGAGGCAATTGTAACATTGCCTCAAGATTCCCAGATTCACCAGCTGAACAGGAGAGGACGCTTAGCAAATGACCCTTCGACATGCTAGAAATAGTGAAAAAGATTGCTGTGTAACTGAGTCAGAAAGGACCTATAGGGAAATGGGTACTCAAGGGAATTTAGGTGAATGAAGTACTTTCTTTTGTTTAAGAGTGCTTTACTTGTATAAAGAAATGCTTTAGGAGCAAGTGCTGAGCTTTTCAGATAGAGTATAGGCTGTATAGATTGCAAGTAGAACAGTTCTAAGGGAAAAATTGAAGAGCAGACTTTACGGAGCCAGAAATAGTTTAAACTTGATTAACCGGCGCTGCCCTATGCTGCTCTATGAGCAACTTCGCGCTAATTCGTGCTAAAATGCGCTAAAGCGCGCAAAACAGCTGTTTAGAAGTAAACAAGATATTTTACTGTGCAGCTGAATTAATAACAGATAAAATTCTACCACAAGAACAAAGGGTAGTAAGGGAAAGGAAGGGGAGAAATCAAATACCATCATGGAAATATCAAATAGAGAAAACTATAAAGCAGTTATGACAAGAAGTGTCACTGTTAGAGGAGTATGGAAGAGGGAACAAATCAACAAAATTTCTCTGAAAGACAGATGTGATAAAAGCAATGCACAATATTACAACGGCTCAGGTTCTATCATATCATGCACTATCACAAATAATAAACTAAAAATATCAGCACAGGCAGAAAAACTTAGATACACAGATAAATATAAAGGAAAAGTACAAAATAAGCAATATATTGATGTCCCCAAAATGTTTTATACAGAATTGAGAAACAAGGTAAAAAGAATTGAAAGCCACCCAAAAAAGAAGAAATAGATACATTTTAGAGAAGTATTTATGAAGATCCTGTGGAACATAACAAAGATGCTAAATGGATAGAAGAAGTAAAAGAAAGTATAAGAAGTTCAAAGGTAAAGGATATGACATGGGATGAAGTAACAGCCAGAGAGATTGAAACAAAGTTAAGAAAAGCCTCTAACTGGAAAACACCAGGCCCAGATATAGTACATAACTCATGGTTAAAAGTATTAGCATCTTTACATGACGATTTAGCCATGAGTAAGAACTATTTATATGCGCACCCTGAACAGACACCAACCTGGCTAACAGGAAATCAATGCTCCTACTTAAGAGTGAACTTGCAAGCTACCCTAAACATTACAGACCAATAATTTGTCTTCTGGCGATGTATAAACTATACACTGAAATTGATGCTGACATAGTTTATAGTCATTTAGAAGAAAACTCAATCATGGTAATAGAAATAAAGGGCATTAAAGAAAGTCATATATGGAACAAAGGCTCATTTGTTGCTGAATAAAGTCATAATGAAGAACTGTAAAAAGGGGAAGAATCTAAGTATGGCATGGATTGACTACTAAAAAGCATTTGATAGTATCCCACATTCATAGATGAGTGCTTAAAAATGTACAAGATGCAGCCTACACTGATGAACTACATTACAGTGACCATGAAACAGTGGCAGACCACTTTGCAATTAATAACTGATAAAGGGCAAATTATTATTCCAGGGATAAAAATCCAAAGGGGGATATTCCAGAGTGAATCCCTGTCACCTCTGCTATTCTGCCTTGCCCTTAACCCATTAATCTGTCTACTTAACAGAACAGGCCATGCTATAATTTGGCTCCTATAAAACAAAAAGGTGTAGAGACTGTTTCCACTCCTCTTTGTCAGTGATTTAAAACTGTATAGCTCATCAGGTGAGGAACTGAAAGTACAACTGCAAGTTGTCAAAACATTTTCAGATGATATAAGCATGTAATTTCGTCTTGATAAGTGTGCAAAACCAACGTTTAAAGCAGGAAACCTCTAGCACCAAGAAAACATCAGAATGGGACAAGAATGTGATATAAAATAACTTGAGAAAGAGGGAGTGTATACATATTTGGGAACTGATAAAGGATCAACAATAAAACATGAACAAATGCAAGTAAAACTTAGTAAATAATATTTTAGAAGACTTAAATTAATCCTGAAAACACCTTTGACATCTAGGAACAAAATTAAAGCTATAAACTAATTTGCTCTTCCTGTCCTAACTTACATTTTTGGAGTGATTAACTGACCTCAAAATGTGTTGAATACATTAGATAGGAAAACAAGAAGGATGCTTCATGCTCACCAAATAATTTATAAAAATCAGTGCATACCAAGATTATATATTCCCTGTTCTGAAGGAGGTGTGGGTCTCCTTGAAATTGATTACATGTATAGAACTGCAATAGTGGGACTGCACACATATCTGCTAACTACACAGGACCCAAACATAGTGAAAATTTAGAAACATGAGGAGAATAAATCTAACATGACTTCCCTGCTTAGTCTAGCAGATGAAAGAACCCAGTCCTCTTGTAAAAACACAGTAGAAGAGACTCATAAGTGGAATGCTAACACAAACCACTTAAACAATTACCTGAAACACCCTTGCTGAAGGTAATTTCAACAGTGAGAGGAAGAGTAATTAAAAAAAAAATCAGTGAGCTGCACACATAAAAGTAGGAAACAACTTAAGTGCTGGTTACCAATCAAATCTACTGAACTATTACTGAATGGCACTGGATACAAGTAAAATGCTTTTGGAATGTAGGCTATGACTACAAGCTTTTCCTAAGCTGCAAGAAAATGAGCAGAAGTCAGTATGTAGAAAAGGAGGTTTACTAAAAACGATACTGGTTTGCTGGATGAGCCCTCAGTATCATGAATCTATGGAAAACAATGGGTAGGAAGAGTACATAAATAGCTTGTATAGCATTCAATAGCAATGAATGGGGGGGATGGACTTTGGAAATCAGATAATCATAAGGGCTGGAGGTCAAAGCCACTGCCTTATAAAGCAACAACAGAAAAGATGGGAGGGTTGGGAAATTTCCAAGGGACAAGCAGGTTAGCTACATTGACTATCAATCAAATCAAGGCAATATTGGAGCTCTTTCAGAAATTTTAGCTTAATGTGTTAGTGTGGGTGGGGTCAGACACGGAAATCAAGCAGGTAAATGATAAGCAAATAATAACAGCACTGAAGCACAAACTGGACCAGAGCCAGTTCTCTCACTATTTAGGTTTAAGGCACCAGACAATGCAGAAATTCACCAGTACCACTATTTATGGAAAAATACATTAATAAATTATTTAAGGCACACATCTGGTAGTAGTAGTAGTAGTATACACTTCTGCCACAACTGTAAATTAAACTTCAAGACTTTGACTCAACATGGTTTAAAATACAAACAGATAGCTTTTATGAGTAATTCTGCTTGTGGAAATAGAAGTGCAGAATAACTAAGGTCTCAAAACAAACTAAAAATTTCAATCAGATGGAACAGCACAAAAAGTGCAAAGTAGTATCACCATGCTGGTCACAAGTGCACTTAAATATTTAAGCAGAATTGAAATAATTAAAATAATTTCATTCTCTTTCCTTTCTTGAAAAGCTAGTTACTCACTGTTCCACACCTCTCCTGGACAAAAGCTGGAAATAGTAGCTAGGTAGGAGATCTATCAAATCAAATATAAAGGCAATATTGGAACTCTTTCAAAAACGTTATCTTAATGTGTTAGTGGGGGATGGGGCAGATACAGAATGCAACCAGATAAATGATAAGCAGAATATAAACGCACTTGAGCACAAACTGGAACAGAGACAATTCTCTCACCATTGATCTTCTACAATAGATTAAAGAACCAGACAATGAAGAAATTTTCCAGTAAAACTGGTTGTGGAAAAACTGCAGGAATAAATGATTAAGGGACAAATCTGGTGGAAGTAGTAATATTTAGTTCTGCCACAACTGTGACTTAAACTGCAAGAACTGACCCACCAGGGTTTAAAATACAGATAGATTTTACAAGTAATTCTACTTTTTGAAATAGAAGTGCAGAATATCTAAGGTCTCACAACAAACTAAAAATGCAATTAGATGGAACAGACCAGAGACATACAAAGTAGCATCATCATACAAGTCACAACTGCACATAAATATTTTAGCAGAATTTAAATAATTAAAATAATTTAATTCTCATGTCTTTTTAAGAGCTAGTTACTCACAGTTCCACACAAGTCTCTTCAAGTTTAAAATAATGGGAGGATAAAGGCTCAAAATCAGGAAGTTATTTTTGAATATTACTCTGACCCACTTAAAAATAATAGAAAAGTAAGTTTTGCATTAACATGCATTTTCAGAACAATAAATGTGAAACTCTAGCAATACTAAATGACTGACTGTAGTCATTGGTGATTTACCCGAAAATTAAATTTTTTTTTCAATGGACAGGAATAAAATATGAAGCAAAATCAGGGCAGTTGAGATATATTCCTCTGGTCCCTTATTTAATTGTTGAAATAGTATACTAAATATTCTGAGAAAATCATTTGTTTATAAAACCTTTTCAGACACAAAAAAAGACATTCCGGGCTATTATGGTTGTGCCTCATGATTCATAATGTATAATGTTTTAGAATATATGGACATAATCCACACAGTTATACGGCCCTGGGTTAGCAAGATATTCCCAAAGGTAAATTGCTGTAGACTTGGAAAGTCTCAGTCTTCTTACTATTTCATCGATTTTCTTTATACAGACTTCTGTCTACCTGCAAAATTTTCATCTTGGGCATTTCAGTATTGTTACTGTATAAATTCTCAGTACATCTAATATAACTTAGAAAGTACAATCATCTTTGCACTCCACTTCAGACATCATGATGGATGGTTGGCTCAAGTCCATAGGGATTACATGGATAAAATTCTCTGTCATAGGACTAAATTCAACTTAGCAATGCCTATTTCTTTATCTTGGGCACCTCTACAGTGTTAAACTCAGGAACAGGAATAAAAATCACAACTCTCTCTACCGTGTTTTATCTTGTTAAAAAGCACCACTCTAGAGCAATGACAGAAAACTTCTTGCTGATTTTTTTTCTGATACCTTATGATTCAAGCTAGTCAGTAGTTGCTCAGAAATACTAATTCATGTGAGTTCATAGAAAAAAAGGTTTTACAATGGCAGCCTTGTCTTTGTGAAGTAGCTGGCTAATAATAGCTTGATTTACTGAAAGGCTTTACAATATTTAGTAAAAATGTTATTTGCCTGACAGCTCTTGTGTTGCAGCAATTCCAAGTATAAGGTAGTTATAGCAGTAAAGATATTTGCATGGGTAATGACCAAACAGATATTTGGAATATTTTTCGTCTTTTCATAGCTAAAGAAGGTATGCTTATTCAAAGGAACAACAACTCCAAAGGGAGGCACATATTCATCCATTATTGACAAGGTGTACCAATCTTTGTGCATCAGTCCATTTACTTTTATTTTAGTCTCTGCTGATTCATACTTAAAAAGAAGTTATGTTCTTACCATAATGTTCCATCTGTGTTATCAATCTTCATTCATTCTTGACTGTTGGGTTTCGTTCTGAACCCTCGGAACCAGCTCAGCTGTTATAACAAGCTCGCACCAGCCAAACAGTCTTGAGCTAAGGCTACCCATACTGCCTTTCTTCCCTTTACCTCAGATCGAGCTTGCCTGCCATTAAGAAAATATGGAAGGTCTGCCTGAGCAACAGCCCTGTAACAATCCCCGGGCTAGTTCTGAACCTCAGGAATCCGTAGGAGGGGGAAGGAGGGTGGGATGTCAAAAATGAATGAAGATCAACAACACTGATGGAACGTTATGGTAAGAACATAGCTTCTTTATCTCATGTTGCCAGTCTTCATTTATTCTTGACTGTTGGGACAGAATCCCCAGCTACTTAAGATCCCAGGTGGACCTAAGTAAGGATATTCCTGAGCACCATAGAGCCAAAGGATGTTCTTCACCTTGAGACCATGTCCAATTTATATTGAGTGATAAAGGTATGAGGGTTAGCCCAAGCTCCGGCTGCACATATGTCTTCCATAGAAGCTCTGGAATGGAAGACCACTGAAGTGGAAACCAGTCCTGTCAAACGAGCTCTAACTTTTGTTGGTAGATCAAGGTTATTCTGATTGTAAATAAATGTTATACAATCTCTCAACCATTTTGACAGGGTGGCCTTCAAAACTGGCTTGCCTAATCTGGTACCTCAAAAGGATAAAAATAATTGGTCTAATTTTCTAGAGGATTTTGTTCTATCCAAGTAAAAAATGTAATTGTCCATGGACGTCCAAAAAATGTAAGCAGTACTCTCTTTTGTTTGAAAAATTTGGAAACAAGTCTGGTATGTCTATGGTCTGGTTGATATTAGAGTCTGACACCACTTTAAGTAGGATAGAAGGATTAGTTCTGAGTGATACTCTATGTGGAAAATGATTAGTTCTGAGTGATACACTGTCTATGTGGAAAATGATATAGGGAAACTTGACACATAGAGCCTGCAACTCTGAAATTCTCCTAGCAGATGTGATAACTACTAGGAAGAGGGTCTTCCAGGATAAAAACCTGAGGTCACAGGTGGCTGCTGGCTCAAAGGGCTGACAAACTAAGCATTGCAAGACCATTGTTAAATCCCAAGGCACTGTAGGATCTTTGAAAGGTGACTTTAAATGCAGAGCTCCCTTAAGAAAGGTTTTACAAGAATGGTGAGACATCAAAGAGTGATCATCAATTCCGTTATGGAAATTTGAAATGGCAGCTAAATGAACTCAAATGGTAGAAGTTGAGGCTCCCAGTTGAAATAAAGCACCTAAGTATTCCAAGACCTTATCAACTGGAGCCAAGAAATGATCAAAACCATTTTAACCAACCAAATAGAAAATCTCTTCAATTTGCTGACGTAAATTTTTCTTGTGGATGGTTTATGAGAAGTCAGAAGTATCTTTTGCACTGGGGAGGAAAAGGTGTTTTGCCTGGCAATTACTGGAAGTGGAAAAACCAAGCAGTCAGCTTGAGATTTTGAAGGTTGGGATGGACCAAGCCCTGAGGGTGGGATAACAGGTCTGGAGTTGGATCCAGAGTCCAGAGGTGATGAACTAGATGAGGCCAGAGAAAGGGAAACTAGACTTGGCAGGGCCAAGAAGGGGCAATGAGAAACACTTTGCTTCTTAACCATTGGGCTTTCCTCAGAAACTGGGAAATTAGAGGGATTGGTGGGAAAGCATACAGAAGTCCCAGGGGCCAGTCATGGAGAAGTGCATCTCTCAGGGACTCCCAGTGATGGGGGACTAGGGCAAAGTAGCTCCTGCTTTTGTGGTTCAAGGGAGAGGCAAACAGGTCACAACACGGCTGACCCCATAAACGAAAGATTCCCATCGCTATTCTGGGATTAAGAGACCACTCATGAGGTAGAAGGATGCACCTGCTTAGTTTGTCCACAATCACATTGGAATTCCCCAGAATATGCATTGCTGATAGAAAGCAGTTAGAGGCGATTGCCCATTGCCAAACTCTTAGGGCTGAGTGACATAGAGGGCAGGATCTGGTTCCCCCCTGTTTGTTGATGTACCAGACTACTGACGTGTTGTCTGAATGAATAGCAATAGTCCCTGAAGGAATGGCAGACTGGAATACTTGCAACACTAAAAGCAATGCCCTCAGTTCTAGGACATTGATAGATTGGCCTCCTGAGGGGACCAAGTGCCTTGGACAGTCTTTCCCTGAAAATAACCCCCCACTCTTTCAGGGAAGCATCCATTGTCACTACAGCCTTAGGCTGAGAAGGGCAAAAGGGACGATTCCATAAGTTCTGTTCTGGCTTCATCCACCAAGATAAATCCTTCTTGCAACGGTTCATTATTAGGATAGGATGAAACTTGGGGGTGAGTCAAAAGTGACCATTGTGACTCCAGGAGACATTGAAGCAGCCTCATGTGGTACCTCACTAGGGGGACTAAAGTGATTGTTGCTGCCATGGACCCAAGAAGTTGTAGAACTAGACGAACAGGAACTTTGTCTTGAGACAGTATCACTTGAAGTTGCGACCTCAACTTTAGCAACCTGTGTTGAGAAAGGGGCCATGCAGGATTTTGTATTTAGTTTTGCTCCAATGAATTCTAGGTCCCGTGTAGGAGATAGCTGTGATTTTTCTTTGTTGATTGAAATTCTTAAGAGCTCAGTCAGGTGTAGAACAGAGTCTATGGCACAAAGCAGTAGATGCCTAGTGGGGGTGGTGGGGAGCCAGTCGTCTAGGTATGGAAACACACAGAATCTCTGGAGCCTCAAGTGAGCTGCTACACCTGCCATGCATTTGGTGAACACCCTGGGGGCAGTGGTGAGACCAAAGAGCAGTGTTCGAAATTGCTAATGACTGGCTCCTAGCCAGAAGCGAAGATGACTTCTGGAGCATTTGTCCATCTTTATGTGGTAATACGCATCCTGAAGATCTATAGAGCACATCCAATCATCTTTCTCCAGAAATGGAAGGACAGACAACCATCACCATCCGGAATTTTATCTGTTGTACAAATTTGTTCAGTACACAGAGGTCCAAGATTGGCTTCCAGTACCCTGTCTTTTTTTTTGGCACTAAAAAGAATCTGGAGTAAAATCCAGATCCTATCTGGTCTGGTGGGACTAATTGGATGACTCTTTTTTGAAGCAGCTTTTGAATCTCTAATGCTGCTATATCCCTCTGACTGGGTGAAACATTGGGGATTCACCTTTGAGCTTTGGCAAAAAGACAGGAACATGGTAACCTCTGGTAATTATTGTCTGCACACAGGAATCTGATGTTATAGAGAGCCAGGTTACATGGTGCAGAGAAAATCTTCACCCAACTGCTTCCAGAGGTAAGCAATTGGGCCTCTGCTCAGGAGCGCTGGTAGGGTTGTCCAGAAAAATAATCTCTGGAACTCTGGTTGTGCGGAACTCCCCCCCCCACCATGGTAGGGGCATCTTCCAGAAGAGCCCCCCCCCCCCGCCCCATGGGGATACTCACCACGTGTGTCATGAAAAGGCCCTTGGGTCTTCTTGAACCACATCTTTCCACTCCTCTGATTCCTGGAGAAAGGTTGTTATGGAGTGGAAAATTGCATGCCAACAGCAGAAAGGGTCCTACCAGCCTTCTCACATCTGGCTAATATGTCTCTGACTTTTGGGCCAAACAAAGAAGTAGCATCCATGGGAGCATTAACAAAGGAAGACTTGAAGGGGTCCACAAAATCACACAAGCACATCCAGGCATAGTGCCTGATGGCAATACCTAACCCATTGCTCTAGACGTCCCTTTGGCTGAATGCGCAATAAGCCTCATAGTCAAATTAGAGATCGACTCCAGGGTGGAAAGCTGGGAGACAACCTTGTCTCAGACCTCGTCAGACACTGCCCCTGCCAGTGTATCTGAAAGCTCAGTTATCACATCCCTTTGGAGATGAGTAAAGTGTGCCAAAAAAATTCAAGGACTGAATAGCGAAGGTTGTTGAAACAAAGACCCGCTTCCTGAATCTGTCCATTGTCTGGGCCTCTCGGTTTGAAGGATGGGCAGTTGAACTGTCTTCGGTGAGTTCCTTTTTTGTGGCAGCCACTTTGACCAATGGGGCTGATCCTCAGGCACTGAAAGAATTTTGTCTGGTCTCCGGGGAACTGGCTGTATCGTGTCAGGAGCCATCCACACACACTGCACACTGAGTTTGATTAGTTCATCGGCAGGCAGAGTCTCGCAAGAAGTAGTTGGCCAGGCACAAAAAACCTGTAAGAAAAAAATTCCTCAGGGGATGGGTTTGAGGGCTTCCAATCACCCCTCTGTTTTAATATCTCAAGGAGGCCTCCAAAGGAGACATCTTCAGGGGGTGACTGTACAGACCCTTCCCCTTCAATGTAATCTGTATCCTAAGTGACTGATTCTTCTGGAGAATCCAAGTGCTTCCTCTTGCATGATCTCTTATGGGGTGGCTCCTCAGGTGGAAGATCTGAGGAGGACTCTGAAGAGATGGGATCCTGTACTAGGGTATCTTGCTGCTCTTGTGCCCACTGTCCTGGAATAGCAAATTGTGCCACCTGTGAACCAGAGAAAAAAATATGGCACTCTAACTGGGATGGTACCAACTGTGAGCCTGCTGAGGCTAGAGCTCTCTCCATAATCTAGAAGGCAGGCCCACCCGAAGAAGGGTGGGAGCCTAGAACCAAGAAAGACAACCTCAGAACCTTGGTCACACACCGCTCCAGTGAGATGCACCCCAGAGTAGGAGCTGAGAGAGGACTTGAAACTACGAAGGAACTGGGAGCCATGGACCACGCCATAGAAAACATTGGAGCCAATCCAGGGATCCTGGGACTGGCAACTAAGTCTCGGTCCCATGGGTGTGACGGTTCCGATGGGACCAAAGACCACAGAGTAGGTTCTGGTACAGAGGTGAGATCCACCATCGGTACCAAGGTAGCTGGCACTGGGGGCACCAGAAGAATGTGCTCAAGATCTGCAGAGAGGTTGATGGAGGAATATATGTAGGAGTCCTGGGAGAAAATTCCTCATTTTTGGCAGGGAGGGAGGTCAGAGAAGGAGCAGTAAGGCCCCTGGCTGCCATGAGCTGATCCACTAATCTAATTACATCCATTTCCAATAGATTTCTGGAGAAATGGACGGACATCCCCGAAGGATGTTCAGGTCTTTCCACAAATGGACTCAGCTGCTGACCCAAGAAGGGGGTCTATTGAAGGAGAGTATCTAGTCCTGGGGGTGGTTATAATCTTGACTCTTGGCACCATAGACTGTTGCTTGGCAGGAGAAGATGCAACTCAAACATTAGAGTATACAACTATCGGTGACAGAAAGGTTGTCAGTGCTGAAAACATGTCCGGTACCAAAGATGTCTGGATAGATTCAATGGTTAACGACACCGTGGAAGGTTTTATCGGTTTCGGTGCCGGAGTAGACGTCAGTGCAGTCGTTGGAACTTTTGGCTTTACCTACGTCTCCAAGGAAGGAGTCAGAACCTGAGATTTTCGAGTCTTAGATTCGTGTACCTTGGGTGAAGATGGTACCAAATGGCAATTTTGAAGTCTCCACCTTGGAGAAAGCTTCACTAAAAGGACATTTAAGTAAGCCTTTAAGAATCAACTTACTACATCTTTCTGCAAGATTTCAAGCACTGAAACCCTTGCAGAGTTCACATGGTGGTTGAATTTCCAGATGAGGGACACACAGATAATAAACGCATGAAAGATGTCCATCAGAATTAGGCATCTTTCTACCACAGTCCTTACATTATTTGAACCCAGCGGTTCCACTTTGCTTTTCTGCCATTTATTAAACAAGGAAAAACAAGAAAACATGTCCACACACACACACACACACACACACACACAGAGTCTCGGAAGATATATATATATATATATATATATATATATATATATATATATATATATATATATATGGATCTACTTTGATCCATCAAAATTACAGTTAATCAAAACTCACTTACCAATTCCCAGTTCTTTGAAACGTCTCTTCTTCAAAAGCATTGACTGCTGAAATCCTTTCCCTGTGAAAGGAACCACTTGGCCACCATGAGAAAACAACCCACGTAGACTAAACCTAAACCCACCATAGTAGGAAGCTTCACCCCCCCCCCACATCCCTCTGCTTAAATATTCCAACTCCGAGATCGCACTTCATTGCAGAAAGGGCAAAGTTCACCATGGTGGCCAAGTGGTTCCTTTCACAGGAAAAGGATTTCAGCAGTCCGTGCTTTCAAAGTGACGTTAAAGGTTAAAGAAGAAAAGGAAAGAAGGAAGGGGAAAAAGGATACCAAAAATGGTATCTAGAATTACCAACGGTAATAGAGGAGGAGAGGCCTAATACCAACAATGGCAAATTAGAAATACCTTGTGGTAAAATTTGGAAAGGAAAATACATAGTCAGTCACACCAAAGAGAAAAGTTTTAGAAAAGAAAAAGGTATTGCAAAAAATAGAAATATAGCTAAATATAAAAAAATACTAGCACTTAGCTGAGAGCAATGGCTGACGCATCCAATTTTCTGTGCATCAAATGAGATCTGAGGTAAAGGGAAGAGAGGCAGTATGGGTAGCCTTAGCTCGAGAATTTTTGCCTGGCGCAAGCTTGTTATAATGGCCAAGTCAGTTCTGAGGGTTTAGAACCAAACCCAACAGTTAAGAATGAATGAAGGCTGACATCAGATTTAAGTTTCTCTTTGCACCTAGCACACAGAGTCTGTGTGTGTGTGTGTGTGTGTGTGTGTGTGTGTGTGTGTGTGTGTGTGTGTGTGTGTGTGTGTCTAGGTGTGTTTCTGTTTCTGAGAACAGATTGGGAGATAGAAATATATGCCATTCATTATATATCAAATTAATTTTTGCATTGAGTTGTGCAAGAATTTAATTAGGTGTATTTATCATGGTTTGCGGGTATTTTTTTTTTTTTTTTTTTTTTACTTAACCCTGTCCTTTCTGGGGTTGGTTATTTTTGTACGGGAGGGCAACTACTTTTTGGATGTTGGTGCTACACCCCTGGGTGAAGAAAGTAGACATTGTTGCTTCACTTCTGTCTACTTTTTACACATTTCTGCCTGCAAATCCATCCATGTCAGCTTTCTTTTTAGTGTTAAGAGAACTGGACACTTGTATCACCTTAGAATCTCTACTAGAATATCTGCTTTTACATTTGCTCTTCTTCTGTTACCCTTTCCCTCATTATCATTTCTTCTCCCTCTTTTCATCTTTTTCTTGACTTTCTACATTTATTATCTATTTTTAATATCATAGTCTTTTCTTTGTACTGACCCATTATCATAGATTGCAATTTATTTCTATCTTTACTTTCATTTTCTTTTCCTTCACTGACACTCCTCCTCCTGTCTTTCATATTTTCTTCTTCTAGTTTCTTACTTTTTAATCTATTATTTTCTTGTACCTTTCTCATTGTTATTGGCCAGTGTGTCATAGTTTGCAGTTTGTTTATTGTAATTTCAATACTTTATACCTATTATCCTTGTAAAATGTTATAATGCTCATTTTACTGTTTGATCTTTTTCAGGGTGAGCCTGAAATGTGCCCTTCTGGATCAGTGTGCTCTAACCTGGTTAAGATATCTAAAAAAATAAATTGTCACAGCTCTTGTCTTGAAACTTTCATTACTGTGATCCAGCCATTGGAAAACAAATGTTAATATTGTTGCAACAGCCACTGTAGCTTGTTCGTTTTAATTACCTTTGTTTGCACAGCATGAATAGATTATGGGTGAGTCACTTCAAGTTGATTAGTGTAACACATCTTCACTTACTAGATCTGAGTGAAATGGTAAAACAGTTCTGTGAAATCCAGCACATAGCCCATACTGTACTGCATTCTACAGACACCAGAGACTGGAACTCAAAATTAAATGACTAATGGTGATTCAAACAGTGGAAACAAATCAGCAAAGGATAGAAATAATAAAATCTTCAAGAACATTTCTGCATGGTGGGATGTGCTCTGTACTCCATGTGAGCACTTTGTCTCCCATACCCCTAGACCATTACATACAACTCCAAGATTGCAAAGGCATGAAAAAAAAATACTTTCATACAATTTTTCCAATGGATGTACAGTCTTAGAACGGAAAGAATTTCTTTGGAGACTGTGAGGATGACGATCCCTACACTGATATGCAGGGGAGCAGGCACCTTGAAAAACAAAATAAATATTTCCAGGCATTACTGTGTTTTGTGACCAGATTAAAATTTGCCTTTTTAAATTGCTGCAATTAGTTGTGACTACAAGTGTGCTACCTGCAACATAATACATTTCAATGTACTAGGACTGGTAAGTCAAACTCCGATTA
This sequence comes from Protopterus annectens, assembly GCF_019279795.1. Lineage (NCBI taxonomy): Eukaryota > Metazoa > Chordata > Ceratodontiformes > Protopteridae > Protopterus > Protopterus annectens. The sequence goes on along the minus strand of NC_056743.1, from coordinate 1,606,154,727 downwards.
GCAGCATAGTATTCAATCATTTCAAACAGATCCTCATGTAACACTGCCTAATCATTCTACATTCTATGTATGCTTCCATCCTATTCATGACCCATTCTCTGTACAGGTTCTGGTGCAATTTTCTCACCTGAACAATTAATTTAATTATTATTTTGGGAAGATTGTACTTTTAAGGTTAGCATATTGAAATAACTTTGTATAGCCATTGCGCACTCAGAGACTACTGATCCATTGTTAAGTTCCAAAGATTTCCTTTCCATTGTTGGGAACATCCAATTTAATCCCAAGATAGATTATTTATTAGTTTTATTATTGTTTCAGAATCATTTCCGTGCTCGTTTTTTACATTTCTTTTCTGTGTTACCAATGCTACAGTAATTCAGTATTATATATGTGTATATACTTTATATATATATATATATATATATATATATATATATATATATATATATATATATATATATATATATAAACAAGGAGGAGGCAAATCTGTTTTATCTAATCTGCTCTAGTACAGAAATTACTGATCCACTCCTACTGCTCTCTAACCTTTTGTCCATGCCAGTTATCCTGTCTTTTTTTAATATTTCCATGTCCACGTTTATTATCCATTGTGTGAGACTTTTCCATGTATCCACTACCTATTCCAAGAAGAAGAAGAATTTACTTACTCATGCACACATGAAACATCACTCTTCTGTAGAAATTCTATCCTCTTTCCCATTTTCAGTCATTTCTGTTTGTGATCAACCCTTTGGTGCCCATCTCCATTAGCAGACTCTGTACCCAGATCATGTTCCATTGTTTCTTCTTAAATCTAAGTAGTAATGTACTAGCTTTCATTTCCTTCACCATAGATTCTTAGTAGTCATCTTTTTTTTCCACCCAATAAGGCAGCCTGATGTTTCTTTTACTGTACAGTTTATAAGACAGTCTATGGCACACTTGGTAAGACCTTGCCAGTGACTTCTATAATCACACACACTGGTGGACATCTGTTCTGCATATCAGTTTGTACTGAGTCAACCTGACCACCATATTCATTTTTGTGGATGTAGTCTTACACTGGGCTTGGTGGAGAGGCACAGTAAACTAAACCTTAAAAAGGGCACAGTATACTCAAATCAAGGGGTGGCGTAAGCCATACAGAATCGGGCTAGGCTTATAATTGCCCCAGGGCAGATAGCCTCGTATGAACCTATGACTGTCATGATTACCTCAAATCATTCTTCTGCACTATGGAGTCTAGGGCCTGTCCATCCTATAAACAGCTAACTATGTGATTACCGCTAACAACATACACTACCTTGTCTGGGGTGGCATCAAACCTCAGCAACAACATATCTGACTAGGTCCCTTCTGAGGCTGGACTCTGTCATCTAAACCTTACTTCATCTTAGTGTTGCCTACAAACATGTCAAACCGGCCTTCCAATCCTTTACTGATATTGAACAGTGTCGGACCTTGGGCTCATCCTTACTGCCATCCACTAGTCATTTCCTTCTCCTCAAGCTAATCCTCCCTGAGCAACACCCTTTGTTTGCTTCTTTCTATCCAATTCTGAGCTCATCTTATAAGGCACAGTGGTGCAGCGGTAGTGTTGTTGCCTCACAGCAAGTGGTTCTCCGGTTAGATTCTTGGCTGGGGTGCCTTCTGTGCGGAGTCTACATATTCTCCTTGCATTCGTGTGGGTTTCCTCCGGGTGCTCTGGATTCTTCCCACATAACAAAGACATGCATCTGGAGCATTTCTCACCGGACCTCCCCTGAAAATTGGCTTTGTTCCAAGTCAGACTTTCCTGGTTAACAAATGTTAAATAAATAAAAAATCTGGTCATTATCCTACTACAACAATTCTTTCCAGTTTTACAATAAGGCTCCTGTGCGGGACAGGATTCATGTCAACTTGCCAAAGGAAATTTCAGTGCCGAACAATGCCACAAAATGAAATCATTAAAAAATACTTTCAGCAAATCTGAAAATATCTTTTTATAAGTGAACAAGCCCCCTAAAACCCAGATTTGGGGGATACCCCACACCCCTAATAAGTGTGTGTGTGTTGTATATATGTGTGTGTGTGTGTGTATGTATGTATATATATATATATATATATACATATATATATACACACACACACACACACACACACACACACACACACACACACACGCACTCTTTGATCACACAATAGTTGGAAAAAAATGTAAACTCCATTAGCACTGAAAGTGTCTTTTTCAGAGTAATTGCTCAGTATTGACACTCTTAGTCATGGGGGAGGGGGCAGCTATACCAGGATCCATCAAGTTGGGGGGAAAAACAGCCAGAATAATACAATGACACTATTTGGTGCTGACTAAGGGCAACAATAATAGAAAATATAAACTATGTTCCATACAGAAAATAGGGCTAAACTGCATAACATACACCAGAAACAGTTTTAAACATGCAAAAGCTTATTCTACAACCTGCACAGTGTAGTAAATAGGAGTAGTCTTTCAGTCACAGTGCCAAGTAAAAGTCATTTGTCCAAATAGTGCCAGAAATCAAATATATGCCCTTAAATCAAATATGAACCTGTTAATACAGCATAAATAAACATTTACTTAACGATTCCCTTGTCAGAAAAAAAAAATTTCTCCACAGACAATGCAAATAAAGTAGTTTGCCATAAAATCATGCTTTAACAATAACAAACAGTTATAGTGTTGTTAAATTGGTAGTAAATATCATATAAATGAAGAAAAAGGTGAAAAAATGCAGTATTTCATTTTGCAACTTTAGAATGAAACAGATAAACAACAAAAACAATAGGAGCAATTAAACTGTGGCTCTTTTTGTATGAGGTAGTCCCTAGTATTCCACTGGCACTGCAGAACTTCAAGTTTCGTAGTACAAGTGATAAAACACTTTAGAAAAGCTCTATAACTGCTTAAAAACAGTATTAAGCTTTCATACAACACAAAAGTAAGTTAGAATTCCCAGAGGAATTAACAGCAGTAGTAAACAGCAAGTGCATTAAAATAAAAAGTTAACACACACATATACTGTATAGTTTTTATGTAAAAAATAAAACAGAAAGAAATCAAAAGTTTATAAAAAAGAGGAAGAGAAGTTCCAAAAGGAATCTTATCTGAGTCTAGAAACTGCAATCCACCAATTAAGGCTGCTGAGGAGATTCAGCTGTGTGATTCCTACTGCTGGCACAAAGACTGAACAACCGTCTTTTCCTGATGGGAAGGGCTGTCAATAGTCAAAAGAGGGAATTCTGAGCTATAGAAACTGCTAGTGTGGATTTGTGCAGCACAGAAACCATATGCCACTGAGGCAGTGTGAATGATGAACATTATCCTGTCATACTCGGCATTTGTTTTTTCTTCCTCTGTTTTCCGTACAAAGTCTAGCAGGCCTCACAGATGTCTACCATTCAAGAGCTTTAAAGGAGAAAATCAAGTTGAAGATTGTAGTACTTTTCTTATAACAAATAAAGTAGAGAAGCATCTGAGCCCAAACTTCCATCTTGTTCTACGGCTTTACAAAGTATGGATTTCAAAGTTTTGTTAGAGTGCTCTATTGGTTTATTTATTTGAGGGTGTTATATAGAGGTTCTCACCTGCTTCATCTTAATGGGCTAGCATAGTTTATGCATTACACTGAATATGAATATGATGCCTTGATTCATACTGATTTTTATGAAAATTCTATTTTTAAAAATAGTAACAGCAGGTCTTTTGCTATAGCCTTGGGGTTTTCTCTCTAAACTTCATCTGGGAATTTCATGGTATAATCAATGATTACCCGTATGTACTGGTGCCCATTACTTGACTTCAGGATGTACAAGGTCCATAGCTATTCAAGCAAATGGAACTTTTATCCAAGGGTTCCCAGACCCTTTGTTAGGTAGTGTCTGCTGCCATTCTGGGCAAGATGCATATTTTTTTATTTGCTTCATAAACCCTGGCCAATAAAACCTAGTGAAAATCCAGGCCTTTATATTGTTGCCTGAATGCACACCCAAAATACAGTCATGAGCAAACCTCATTACAAGCAGTTTGAAAGGATTCAGAACCAGTACCTAGCTATTCTCTCTCTGTCTTTCTCTGGCTGCATCACAAATATTGTCCATGGAATACCTGGGTAGAAATACCGAAGAGGTTGCCTTGGATCTAGATGAATGAGCCCTCAGGGGTTTTGTCAGGGATACACTCAATTTGTTGTAGACAAAGGAAATGCAATCAGTTGGCCACTTAGCTAAAGTTACTTTGGTAACAGGCTTTCCCAATCTTGATTCTGAAAAGGAGATGAATAATTGATCTGATTTTCTGAATTCTTCAATTCTGTGCAGACAGAAATTTAATTACCTTTAAACATCCAACAGATGTAAAATGTATTCCCCTTTGTTGGAGAAATTTGGGAAGAAGACTGGAAGGTTGATAGATTGATTAATGTTGGATCCTGAACCATCTTAGGAAGAAAAGATAGATTGGTTCTTAAGAACACCCTATATTTATGAAAAATCAAAAAGGAGGTTTAGAAGATGATGCTTAAGTTCTGAAACTCTCCTAGCCAGTGTAATAGCTAACAAAAATATCAATTTCCATGTTAAAAACTTTAATTCACATTTTGCAGCTGGATCAAATGGTGACTAAGTTAGGGCTTGCAAAACTAAATTAATTTCTTACTGTAGAGTAGGATCTTTAAAAGGAAGTTTTAGTAAATAGCTCCTTTTATAAATGCCATGATGAAGCTAAGATAGAATTGTCAATTCTGACATGAAAATTAGAAATAGCAGCTAATTGTACTTCAGCCATTGATGAACTGCCCCTTCATTAAAAATAGAAGCCAAAAATTCAAGAAACGTGGGTACTGGTGCTGAAAAGGGATCCGTGTTTTTCTGTTGTGCCCAAAAAACAAATCTTTTCCATTTAATTTTATAAATCTTCCTGGTGGCAGCTTTGTGGGAAGATAAAATAATGTTAGACAGGAGAAGAGAGCCTGGGCTGTCTAGCTATCAATTTAATTGGAGAAACCATGCTGTCAACTTTACGCCCAAAGTGTCTGGATGAATCATGTCTGTTGACTGAGACAGAAGGTTTGGAAATGGATCCAGTATCCAAGGGGGATGAACTAGATAAGGCCAAAGGAAGGGGAACAAAATTTGAAGAGGCCAATAAGTGGCAATGAGGATTACTGTGCTCTTCATCTGAGATACTTTATGAAGAAACTTGGGGATCAGAGGAGTTGGAGGGTAAGCAGAGAGGAGACTTGGGGGGCCAATTCTGAAGAAGTGTGTCTCTCGGTGACTCTTCTGGTGCTGCACTTGTTGAGGGGAGATGAAAAGAGGTTGCAGCATGGCTGGCCCCCCTGATGGAATAGTTTCTCTGCAATTTTCTTGTTGAGAGACCACTCATGAGGCAATAGGATGGACCTGCTCAACTTGGCTGCTACCACGTTGGATTTCTCTGGAATATGCATTGCTATCAGAAATCAATTGGATGAGATCGCCAGTTATCACACTTTCAGAACTTCTCAACATACGGGATAAGATCTGGTTCCTCCTTGTTTGTTGATGTACCAGACTACTGAGATATTGTCCGTCTGAACTGCAGTAGTCCCTGAAGGGAGAGAGTCGTGGAAGGCCTGTAACACTAGGGGAACTACTCTCATTTCTGACATTGACATGTGTTGTCCTGTTCTGGAGACCAGGTGCCTTGGACTGTCTTCCCCAAGAAGTGCCCCCCCCCACCCAAATTGGAGTGCGTCTGTGATCACTATGACCTTGGTATGAGGAAGTATGAAAGGGCAGCATTGTAAAACCTGTTCTGAGCAAATCCACTACCTGAGGTACCTTTTACATGCCTGAGCTATTTTGATTTGGGAGGACAAACGCTGGTACAGGATGGACCACTGAGTCGCCAGGGTCCACTGTAGAATTTTCTTAAGGTATCTTGACAATGGAACTGGAACTATGGCAGCAGATATCGACCCTAAAGCTTTTGGATTTGAAATCGAATTGTCTGTACCCTTGGCAAGGGAAGTTAAGCTGTCACTGATTCAATGTTGAACAAGAATCCTATGAATTCCAGCACTTGGGTTGGTTCTAGTTGAGATTTGTTGAGACCGATTGTAATGCCTAGGTGAGAGCACAATTGGGGTACATAATCTCTTGCTGTGATCAGTAGATGCCTGGTTAGAGAGGTTATGCACCAATTGTCCAGGTAAGGAAACACTCTAAATCTATGCAGTCTCAGGTGAGCTACTACTGCTGCCATGCATTTGGTGAACACCCTGGGGGCTGTGGTGAGGCAAAGGGCAGTTCTCTGAATTGGTTAAGAGTGGCTCCCACATAGAGACGTAGGTATATCCTGGATCACCTGTTCATTTTTATGTGATAGTTTACATCCAGAAAATCTATTGAACACATCCGGTCATCCTTGTGCAAGTAAAGGCAAAATGGACTGAACCATAACCATCCAGAACTTTGTATACTGAACTGATTTGTTCCGATTGCTGAGATCCATATTTGGTCTCCAGTCCCCTGTTTTCTTAGGCACTAAAAAGAATCTTGAGTAAGTTCCAGATTCTGTCTGGTCTGGGGAACCTCTTGGATTCTTTTTGCTAGCAGCTTTTTTTTATTTCTAAAGCTGATATCTTCCTTTGACTGGGTGGAACATCGGGAATTCTATTTACTGTTGATGAAGGGTAGGGAAATGGGAATTATATAACCTCTAGAAATAATCCTCTGCATGCAAGTATCTTCTGTAATATCTAACCAAGCTCTCTGGTGCAGGGATAAATGTCCCCTGATTGCCTCCCAAGGTGGACAATTGGGCCTTCTTTCAGGACCGTTGATAGGGTAAGTTGGAGAAGGAATCTCTGGACCCCTGTTTCTGCAGGCGTCCTCTGCCTCACAGGTGGCATCTTCCATTAGAATTTCCCCCTCTGCCCCTTGGCAAACTATCTCTGTGTGGATCATGGAAAGGACCTGAGACTTTCTGAACCACATTTTCTGACCACCTCATTGATTCATAGAGAAGGTTCTTTGAGGCATCAAAAATAGACAGCCACTGCAGACAGGAACTTACCATCTTGATTACACCTGGAGAGTGTGTCTTTAACTTTAGGGCCAAAGAACGTCTGTCAAGAGATGCATTGATGATGGAAGACTTGAAGGGCTCCACAAAATCACACAGGTGCATCCAGGCATGTCTCCTAATGGAAATGCCTGAACCCACAGCCCTCGAGGTACCTTCAGCTGCATGTGGAATGAGCCTCATGGACAAATTTGCAATTTGACTGTAAGATAGCCAACTGTTATGGAAAGGAAGTCTGTGCCTTAGCAGCTATTGCTCCTAAGAAGGATATGGAGAGTTCTTTAATCAAATCCCTCTGAATTCTGGTGAAGTGCACCAAATAGTTCAGCGATCTAAGTGCAAAAGTCCCTGAAGCTTAAACACATTTCCAAAATCTGTCCATCGTCCTAGACTCCCTGTTAGGGGGATGAACAGATGAATTCTACTCTGCAAATTTTTTCTTCATGGCCACCACTATGACCATGGCATTCACTGATACTCCTTTGCTCCAGAACTCTTTTCCCTTTGGTGGTGCCAGGATCCTATCTGGTCTCTTGGGGATTGTCTCAACAGAATTGGGTTCCTTCCCTGCCTACCAAGAGATCAACTCAATGAGCTCATTGGTGGGTGGAGTCACCCAGGAAGTAGATGGGTCAGACCCAAATGCCTGCAGGAGTACCAATTCCTCTTGGGAAGGGTTATTGATAGACCAACCACCCCTTTGCTTAATGATCTCCAAAATCCTTACTTCCTCAAGCCAAGTGGAAGCTCTCCCTGGTTGTCATGGGGAAGCTATTGCTATTGGCTCCCCTAGTCAGCTGTCAGCTGATTCTGTTGCTTAGAATTTAGGAGACAGAACCATTGGTGCACAGCGAGTGTATACTGCTTTGGATCATTCCTATCATTGACGTGACTGCACTTTTATTAGAAAAAACACGAAAACAAGAAAAAGAGTACAAAACGCTGGAACTGCAGGTACTGAGGGGATGTTTGCCTAACCATAGACATAATCATGTTTCAAACAGTGAAGCCATTCAGGGGCCTAATGAAGATGTTTTTTCAGCCATGAATAGTGTTAGCGTAGACTCTAAATTAAATGTTCTTCTGTCTAAAGATTTTTGTTTCTCAAGGATGTGAGACAATGAAGTAGATGGGCAGACTGTTGCTTTTGCTATGAACATTGCTGAGACATTTGATTCTTTAAAGGATATATTTTTTTGAAAAACTGTGATTTAAATATAAATCTTTACAAATTGGTATTGCTGACTTGAATTAATGCATTGCTTTAAAAGTTGTGCAGCAAGGTTTATGAATATATAAATTCCTGTTTGGTGTGTTTTATGATGAAGGAACAGTCACTGATTTTTTTAAATTTTTTTGATGACATTGATCTAGGATTACTTAAAAAGACTGCCTTTTACTATTAAAGGCAAAGAGACATTATTGGTCAGGAGATAGGAGATTTAGATGCTAGGATTAGAGCGGACCTGCTTTTTAGTAAATATCAAGGCATGTATTTTAAGATTTTGGACAAGGTAGGGAGAAGATGCAATTCTATATTTTTTAAGAATAAGCGTAAACTTGAGAGTGATTGGAAGCGAACCAAAATCATAAAGCATATCCAGTAACACGTTTGATGAAAATCCCTAATCAGGGTATTCATAATAATAACACCTATAGTTATGGTGAGGTAGTTAGGGATGGACAACCCAATAATTACACAGACAGGGTCATTACTCAAGAATATTTCAGTTTACTATCTAAGGGTGTTAAGTTTATTCCTGAAAGAAAAGGGGATGTGACAGACACCATTATGGAAGTAAAATTATATATGACAAAACTATACTTTCGTATGATGTTTTCTGGGCAAGAAATTGGCAATTAGAGAGGTGAAAAGATGGATATCGTATCCCAAGAAAGAAAAGTATATTCATTCCCCCCATATCCCCTATTGGCTGTCTTTGAAAGAGAAGTGATGGAGGATATTTATAAGATTTATCAAAATCAAAGAAAGACATAATGGAATCTAACTAGGAAAGAATATATACTTCTGTGTGAATTAACGGGTAACCCCACTATATGTATTATGATGTCTGATAAGGGGGGAGGTATAGTGATTTTTAATTTTAATGATTATAATACTATGCAGAAATTGTTTGATGAGAGGACCTAACTAAGAGTATCTAGAAACCAGATTAATATTTCTTATTCCTGTACTGATTCTTATTTGGAAGAATAAGTAGTGAATCTGAGAATCTGTGGGGAGTTACATAATTTTTTTTATATAAAAGAATCCAATTATCCCTATTTTTTCATGATTCCAAAAGTACATAAGAATGTTATAGAACCACCTTTTAGACTTATAATGGCTGCTAGTGGGTCTAAGACCCATACCCTGGCTCTTATTTTTGAATTTATGGGTTCAACCTGTGATTGAGAATACACCCCATCTGATAAAAGATTCTTGGGAGTTTTTGGGGCATCTGAAAAAGGAAATTTGGAATAAAGACCTTATTTTCCTCACTATAGATATTAAACATCTATATCTATTTTCTGTTATTCCGAGGGAAGAAGGATTAGAAATGTTTGAGGAAACTTTATTTCTATGCTCTAACCTATCCCATGATCGGATTATGCTTGTGACTGAATTAATGAGTGTAGTTTTAGAAAACAGTTTTGTTTTTTTCAGGGAGAATTCTTCCAACAGGTGAGGGGCGTAGCAATGGAGGCCGCTTGTGCCCCGTCTATGCCAACACAGTGTTGCTCAGTTTGGAGAACACATATGTATTTAATTGCCCTCATTGGAACAATATACAATTGTATACTAGATTTTTGGATGATATCTTTATCCTCTGGAGAGGTACTTGTGAGGATATTCAAGAGTTTGTACAATATTTGAGTGATACCACCCAATTTTTGGGGTTTATTTTTAATTATGATAAAAGTGGAATTAACTACCTAGATGTGTTTATTTCTCACAATTGTGATGGTTTTAGGTCTAAGATACACCGTAAAGACACTTTTTGTAACTCCTACTTGCATTTCAACAGAACCCACCCCTTGGTACAAAAAAGAGTATTATTAGGGGTCAGGCTATACTTGTGGCCCATATGACATCCCATTTGGAGGATATCAGGGCTGAATTGGATAAAGTAGGTGGAATGTTTTATGATAGGGGTTACCCAAAAGGTTTGATGGATCAAATTTTGAATGAAGTTTATTCTAAATGGGGTGAACATTATAAACCTTTTTTGGGTGTGGGAGGATGTTATAGAAATCATGAGAAGATACAGACCACTATTAATTATGAGAGAACATGTGTTTTACAACATAATCAACTCTCTAGTGAAATTAAAAATATTTTTTTCAATAATTGGAACATACTAAGGGCTAATTCTGATGCTTATGAAAACTTGGGTGCACAACCAATATTTTGTACTAAATCTGGTGCTAATTTTAAAAAGCTTTTTGAGCTGAAAGTCAATTTGGGGGAACAAATGAGACCTGGGACTAGACCCTGTGGGGCTTGTAAGCAATGCACTTATATTAATAATCAAGTTGATATTACCTTGGAGAATAAAATGAGAAACAAGATCACTTTTAGGAAGGGTAATTGTGCTACAAGTAGGGTGGTACGTTTGGCTCACTGTACTATGTAGGCAAAACTGAACGTGCCTTAAGAAATAGAATTTATGAGCACTTAAGTGATATTACAAATAAAAAATCCAATAGTGCCCTATGTAAGCAAAAAATCCAATAGTGCCCTATGTAAGCACTCCCTGATTTGTAATGGCATCATGAAGTTTGTTTTTGGTATATTGGAGGGCACAAAGATCAACCCCAGGGGAGGAGTGACAAGAAAAATGTTCTAAAGAAAAAGGAGACGGACAGGAAACTCAGATTGCTGCTATGCCGTACCCCCCAGGTTTGAATGATGCCATTTCCATTCTCCCTAGCCTACATTAGAGAGCCAATAATATATAAGCATAGTACATGTATTTATGAGCGTAAATAGTGATGGCTTTGTGTAGACATGATTTTATGATGTTTAAATTTGATATTATAAGTATTTCTTTTACAATATTAATATTAAAATGTGTTTTATATTGATGTTTTTAAAAAAAATTATTTTTATAAACATATATATATATATATATATATATATTTTTTTTTTTTTTTTTTTTTTAAATAATTATTTGAGTAGAGTGTACAATTAAATTATGTAGAAAATTGAATGGTTTATCTTGGACCAATCAAATTCTGGGAGGGGTATTTAAATAGTGGATTTTCAATACTGATTGTACTCTGATGAAGTCCCAGGATATAGGGATGAAAGCGCTTAATACTGTTTTGTTTTAATAATGACGGGTCTTTTTCTTGCCCTTGGTTTGCATTTACTTGCTAGTTGTTTGGTTTCCATTCACATTGCACTGGTTTTGTTCCTGAACTCCAAAATGTCTCTGTTAGAAAAATATGTATTTGAACATATATAAAGTGCTAGTTTAAAAGCAAATAGTATATAATGCATTTTATTCTATTAACAATATGGCAATAAGAATGATTTTACATGTAATTGCTTGAGGCTTTGGAACTGCAGTGTATTTGAACTCTGACCCTGGCAGTAGCTAGCTCAGCAAGCTTATGTTTTTCACTAATGATTATCTGCTGGGTCAGGAAATTAAATGTATAAAGCATTGAAAATCTTCCTCTCCTTCCTCTGGGACAATTGGCCTTGTAAATGTTATCAAGATAAAACGCAGCTGCTGGAAGAATGTTGCCAGAAGAACAAAGAAGTGTATTACAAGACTGAACCAACTATTGTATTCGAGCAGGCCTGAAACCTTGAAGGAGTAACATTTACAGAAAGACATTATAACTGACCAGGTGCTTTGCAAGGCTATATTATTCCCAAGGGAAAGCTTTTTTTTAAAAAATGTAATATCAGCAATCTTTATGAATAGAATACTGTTAGTAATAGTGATGTAGATGCCCTGTGACTAGCCACGTCAGTAAGGTGGGCATAATCTGAATGAAAGCACTATAAAATATTCTGTACTTCCTGCATCATGTCAGACAAAACTCTGTACTTGTATGTTTTTTTGCCTCCTGGTGTACACTAGTAAACTTTTGCATCTGAGCCTCCTGTGTTGTTATCTTTGTTTTTATTTAACAGTCTCCAAAGAAGACGTCATCAGGTGGTGATCTTGGGGACCTTTCCCCTTCATCGAAATCAGTATCTTCTGCAATTGACTCCTGTGGGGAGTCTAAGTGCCTCCTTTGTACTTCCTCTTCCTAGGGACTTCTTCATTGGGGTGCTCCAGAGAAGTGTCAGAAGATACAAGGATACCCTGTGGGTAGCCTGGAGAGTTTGGGCTGGCTGTCCCTTGTGGATTAGAGTGATGAGGTTCATGGCACAAAGACATATGAGAACAAGATGGCAGATAAGAGGGTAGGTGAAATCATCTGAATTCTACAGGACAGTACTCTCTCTGTTACCTCAAAGGCAGAATGCCCTGGGCAGAAGGAAGTGATGGAGTCAAGAAGACATACCTCTAGACCATCGTCTCCCTCTGACCTGAAGGCAGCCCAGCCGAGGCAGAAGTCAGAGCCAAGTTGTCCAATGCCAAGGCCCCAAGGGGCAGAGATAGCTTTGATAGCTTTAGAGTTGAGTCTAGCACTTGGAGCTGACAATCGCACTTCATCTCTAGAGCTTCAAAGCCAAAGGATGGATTGGAGAAGGAGCCAAGATGGGTGGAGTAATACTAGTGAATGTGACCTGACCCAGATGGGTAGGAACAGGGAGAACTCCCATCTGTATCTGTGCCAAGAGAAACGTCTTCATCTTTCTATTAACATGGACGGCGTAGTGGTGCAGCAGTAGAGTTGTCATCTCAACAGCAAGAGGTTCTCCAGTTCAATTCTCAGCTGGAGTGCCTTTTGTGTGGAGTCTGCATGTCCTCCCTGCATTCGTGTGGGTTTTCTACAGGTTTTCCTCCCACATTACAGAGACATGCGTCTGGAGAGTTTCTTCCCTGGCCTTCGCTGAAAATTGGCTTTGTTTCAAGTTGGACTTTCCCAGTAAACAAATGTTAAATAAATAAAAATAAATAAATAAAATCTGCCTCTGTAACACTCCTGAAAGAATGGGAAGAAGAAGAAAATGAAGCAGATCTAGAGTGTCAGCCGCTTTCTGAAAAGGGGGAAGGTAGATGAGAGGGGACTGGGTGCAGAGAGGATGAGTAACATATCCAGGGGAGCTCTTTTGGCTCTGAGAGAACCAGATCTGATAAGGCAGACCTTGTATTTGAAACTGTCAGATCGGAGGATTTCATCTTTGGATCCAACCATTTTGAGATCTTCCAGGCTGGCTCCTTGTTTGGATTGGAAGAAGAAGTGGAAGATTCAGAAGGTTCAGATAGTTATTTTCTTGACTCTTTTTGGCCTGCCTTGGAGAAATGAGCACCAGCCAGTAACTCTGAAAAGGTTGTAGAGAGAAGTCCCTACAAAATCAATTTATTCTTTCTGTCAACCAAAGCCCTTGGATTAAAAGATTTTACATATTTCACAAGGGAATTTCAAATGGACAAGGCCAGACAATAGACACAAGAGTCATGGGCATCAGACAAAGGGATTTTGTGCCTACACTCTTTACACTTTTTGAAACCCAAAGGTTTTTCAGTCATTATACTTGTAAAACAGCAAAGGAGAATAAGGTAGAATTTCTTTTTTTTTAAAGTTAGGAAAGAAAAACTACCAACAATGGTAGAAAGAATTACTTTAATGGTAGAAGATAAAGTTGAGGAAAAACTGCCAACAATGAAAACAAGATATGCAGAAAACTGCTTTTGGGATAAGGGAGACTGGCATAGAAAATTGTAAGTATAAAATAGAAAATATACTAGAAAGGGAGAAAGGTATAACACTAAAAACTTTTATAACTCAATAAATGCTCGAGAGCTGACACCTACCATGTTTGTACACGAAGGTGGGAAACAAGATCTGAGGTATGGAGGGGGACTACAGCATTATAGTTAAGAGAGGAGCTCAAGAGTTTGCAGTAGTCATGAGCTGTAAAAAGCAGCCGAGCTAGATCCAAGGATCGGATCTGAACCCATAGGTTGAGGAACAAATGAAAAGTGACTATCAGATCAATGCTTTTTGTTTACTTAGAGGCATAGAACCATACTTCTTTTGTTTGCTTACATGCACATATACTTAGGTGAGGGCTTGTTAGTAGCCCTTGCTGCATTCAGGTCTGACTCAAGATTTGTCAAGATTTGCACTTTCAAACAGTACCAAATGTTCTATTAAGGTGACTATTTTTCCAGAGGTTTGCACATCATTTTGAAATACGCATTTCTGAAAATTATTAGGTATTGCCCTCTGCTTCCAGAAGACATCAAAAATGTCAACCAACTGAACATTTTCAGGAAATCACTTAAGCAGCTCCTTAGAAGTCAAAATAAATATATTTGTCTATATGATACAGGTTAACCTCACTCATGTTTACTCTCTTTGTGTCCAATATTAGTTTCTACCTTCTCTCTTTGGAGGAAGCTCTGTGATAACTCGGGTAAATGTACTGTAATCAGTCTTTTGTATTTCATTCTAAAGGTTCTAAAAATCTTGTTTTTGCATATACTCCTGTGAAAAACTAAACTGCTTCTTTATACACCTCCTCAAAATTCCAACTTTCTTGTTTACCTTTGGTTTAATAACTGCCTTAAGTTTCTTTGTGTTTTTCTTATCCATTATACTGTATTACTATTTATCTGTGTATACTACTGCAAATAATATACCAGTTATTATTATCTTTGCCTCCGCAAAAAGGCCCATGGACAAGTTCACTTATTCACTTACCTGGTTAACAAATGAAAAATAAATAAAATACCTTTTTTTTCCTACACCATTCACATTCACTTCTAACCACAGTCTCAGTATGTGTTTCAAATCAGCAACCTAGGACCTTACAGCTCTTTTCCATGGTGAATATCCATGAATTACATCTGTCTGCCTGTACTTCTTGGAAGTACCTCCTGTAGCTTAAAGTTCCTATTTTCAGTTTTTGGTAATCATGGGAATCTGTATCTTCTATCCATCCATCCATCCTCAACCCCTTTTCACATTTTGCACATGGTGTCGGGGTGTCACTTCAGCAGTGAAAATCTTCTATATCCATGTAAATTCTTAGAGGGTCTTCTGTTAGATGTGCAGATGAAATTCTGGTCATTCAGTTGAAGGCTAGCTCTCTCTTGTCACATACATCCCAATGTATATGTGATAGCCCCAAAGATTACTGACTGCCCCAGTTTCTTCAGTGGCAGAGTGATTCTTGGGTCTGTAAGTTGCTAACCAGTTTTCTTGTTAACACTGACATGGCTAACTGTGACATGGTGTTAATCATGCTTGTAGTGAAAGGTGCTAGTTGCATGGGCTGCTTTGTCCCTCTCAGGCAGATAGAACTTGAAAGGCAGACCACTCTACAGCACGTTTTATAGCAATCACAACAATGAATCTGCAATATTCAGTGCCATGATTAAGCATGTTAAATGTGAGAAATTTACTTTAGTTGAACAAGAAATGCAATGCTTTTTCTTTGTCCATTGAGAAAATTTTCTTACGTTTAATTTTCTTTCTGACAAATAGCTGTAGGCAGTTGTGATTCAGCCTGCCAGTAGTCAGGAATGTGAAGCTTAACTGGCTGCCAGTAGACATTACTCAGTGACAGAAGGTATCTGTTGTTGTAGTGCAACAACTTTTTGGAACTTAACCAAATGTCATGCAGTGCTTACACACCTGGTGATGCTTCTTTTCTGGCAACTAAGTAACTGCTGACTAATACAAGCACGGGTATAGCCAGAGATTTACATTTTGTACTCAAACCTAATGTTGTTGCCCCCACTACCCACTTGTTATTTTAAAAATGTACTCAGCCCTCAACATGCTACCCCCAGATACATGGGAAGAAGCATGTTATTTTCAACTGTTACAATTTATTTCCATAAAAATCTAGTTTTACAGGTGCATTCCTTTTGCACAAGAATTCTTTGTGTACCACTATACTGTGAGTATTCATTTCCACAGTCCTAAACATTCTGTGCTTTTTGAGTGTTGACATTTGTAAGAAATGCTCAGAAAAAAAATGTACTCATTTCAGTACACCGAGTATGCCTAGCTACACCCTTGAATACACGTAGCCAAATTATGGAGGTGTTGATTAGTGGATTGTTCCTGCTCATTGGTAGCTGTAATAGCAGAGCTATAGATTTTTTCCATTTGTCTTACATGGTCCCCATTATCTGTCATTGGTCTTCATTAAGTCTTTAATAATCTCATCTGTTTTAAGAGCAAACAGATCAGTCAGAGCTAACTTACAAACAGATGCAAATGGCAATATACAGCTGTACAACTTCAGAGATGTAAAGGAGTCATACCTCTCAACCTCTTAGCACAAGAAATGTTGACAAAGCCAAAAATAATTGGGGGACAAAGGCCTCTAAATAGGAACAAATTTTAAATATTGCTCTTATAAACTTAGAAAGTTGTAAGAATAAAATGTGTTGCATTACCATGCAATTTCTGGAGGATATGAAATCTAAAACTCTGTCTGCCATTATTTAGTGACTTCAGTACTCAATGATTTGCCAGAAAACCACAAATTGTTTAAGGAACAGGCCAAAAATGTAAGCCAAAAATCTGGAAATTCTGGGAAAATCTGAGCAGTTGAGAGGTATGAAAGGATTACAGATCACATACTTTCAGGTGCAGAATTCACAGTTTTTACATTACAACAGTGCTTTTCAAAATTCTTTCTTAGTCACCAGGAAAGCACAACATCCAGTTCAGTAACAACATTAAGTACTGTTTCTGTCTTTCTGCAGCACAAATAGTAAAGATTTCTAGCTAGGTAATGCTAAGGAAGAAAAACTGCCCATTGCTTTTCTCCACTAAATCTCATTTATCAGTTCAACAGTAGTTTCATAAAACACACTTAATAATTATAGGTTCATAGGATGATACTAGGCTATTGGCCTGGAGGCCCTTATAAGCCTAGCCAAGAATTTCACCCTTGCTTCCACAAAGTCAGCACCTGTTTTCCCTGTCCAGCAGGGACACAGATGGGATCCCAGGGGTATATTTTCTGTTTCCCATCCAGTCGTCGAGGTTCCTCACTGAGGCACTCTGCTTGACATGGAGAGGGAGTCTATTCCACAGATGTGGGAGTCGTTGGGAAACAAATCTATCCCGCCGACAAGTTCTATTAATGTCACAGTGTCACAGAACAGGTTGAGACCTTGCATGCAAGTTGCACGAGTGGAGTTTGACTTACAGATAAGCAGCAACTCCATCAAGGCTGAGTCTGAGATGGCCTTGCATGCCAGACACGGGTCACCTCTGAGCAGTCTGTACGAGACTAAGTAGAAGAATAGGGCTTTTAACCTATTTGTATAGGACAGGTGTTTGAGACCCTGGATTTTTCTGGTGAGGAACCTCTGTGGTCTCTCCAACTGCTGCATGTGCTTGACAAGGTACATGCCAAAGGGGGCACTGTACTCAATAATGGGTCTGATAAGGGAGGAGAACAGGGATGTTATGACCTTCTTGTTCCTGGATGAAATACCCTTACTAATGAGGTGGGTCACGTAGAAAGCCTTCCCGTACAATGGAAACAACATGGTGGTCAAAAGTCAGGTTGCTATCAACCTGGGTACCTAAGTCCCTCACCACTGATTGCGTGCTTAGTACATTGTTGTTATTGTGATAATTAGTGGGGTCACCATATTCCCCAAAGGGGTTAATGATGCATTTCTTGGCATTCAGTTTGAGACCATGCTTCTGAGACAAGTCATTAGTTTGGGTAAGACCCTCTTGGAGGATGTTTACATCACTAGGGGAATTTATGACAGTGCCCAGCTTGTAGTCATCTGCAAACTTGGTCAGCCACAGACCACTGCTTTTGGCTTGCACCTCAGAAATGTATATCCCAAACAGTAGAGGCCCCAAAAATGATCCTTGGGGTACACCGCTTGTTATGGGTCTACTACTAGAGGTGGCTTCCCCTATTTTGACTGAGTGGATTCTATCAGTGAGCCAGTTAGCTACCCATCTGGTAACATATGGGGTGATGCCTAGCTGGGAAAGTTTATCTATATAGATAATAGATCATGTGATTAGTGCTTAGGAATTCAAAAAAAATGAGTGTAAGGGAAGAAACTAGGCAGGGTAGAAAATAAAGCAGGTTTATAGATAATAGAAGTTGTGGGACACAGGATTCTGAATGAAGAGAAATGGTTTGATGATATGGCAAGCTAAAAAATAATTGTGGCATTTATCCACAGCAGCAGATCCATTAATTTCACAGGTGAAGTTTTAGTTGTATTTTAAATGAGTTTGCAATCAGAATTGATTTTGGTGGTAGTGGGACGCAGTTCCATGATTTAACTAATATTAATATATCAGTTCCAACATTTAGCTAATGTTAATATGTCATGTCTGTTGCTTATATCTGACTACAGTACTGCTCTATATGTCTGCATACAGAACATGTCAACAACTGTCTCTATATCTACTGTCAGCTATACTGATAGCTGTAGCTGCTTCAAATGGCTACGTTTATGCTAGCATGCATGTATTTTGTCATATGTGTATTGCTATTAAGGCTTTGTTTATTTCAAGACTCGGCACCTGGGATCTTACAAGGAAAGTGAATAAAAACAGCATTTCTGGACAAACTGGAAGAAACCGAAAAATTACTTGAAATGCAGCCTTAAAACAGTGCTTAACAATTTGTGGAAAACAGTTCAGAATGGATCCCTTTCTATGTACTCTACGTCCCAAAATATCCAAGGCTCACATGGTTTTCCCTTAGCACCTTCACAGTGCAGGTGGTAACAATTCCACGGGAAGAGAAGAGAGAACATACCCTCCAGCATCCCACATAGGCAAGGCAAACTCCTACAGGTAATGTACACTTCCTCTAATATTCTGTCACAGATTAGCAGTTTCAGTCTTCCAAAAAAGTCTTCTTCCACTTGAAGTTGCTGGAACCTCTCCCTACTGTTTGTTTAGGATTAGAGGCAAGTATTCCTGACAAAACTCCTCAGCTTAAGCCTCATCTACAGATGCTTTTACTCTCACATGACTTCCGATTTCCTGCATGTAAAAGCTGTGTATGTTGTTAACATTACAAAATGGATTCAGTTCCCCCTGCTCCCTCAAGTGTTCAAACCTGGCAAAGCAACCATAATGTTACTATAGGAAAGTAGCCATTCTCTTTATCTGTACATATGCATGAGACATAGTCTACTAAAAGTGCTTGTGTGCCATTAACTGACAGACTTCCTCACTCACTGTTACATACTCCCAACAGGAAATTGTAAAAGTCCTACTAGCCTGATTCTACTGAACTAGCTATCCCTCCTACCACCTGACTAGTAAAACTCCGCCTGGTCACTAACCCAAACCTGAATCAATCTTTGCTCCCTAAGACTTACTCACCCCTACTGCTACCTAAATCTAAAACTCCAGTCCCACTCCTTAATCCTAAAACTCCACACACACACTTAAGATCAAGAAGAAATCTAAACAGAATAAGAATTCCTGAGAATAGACATATGATAGTTATCAGAATAAATGTGCAGGATTACCAGTCACTAAAATGTTTAATTCCAAGTTAAGACACACTCATGTCTAAATTGTAAAAGTGATACCCTGATACTCAGCTGTCCAGAAAATACATTAATCAAGAAAGGATGTTTGAGAAAAATATTTCGTATGATACAGGCATCTGCCCAAAGGATCATATAAGAAAGTACAAAATAAAATACTTGGTAGCACGTAAATATGGTACACCTAAGGCCAAATTGCAAATATAGCAGAATGAGGATTATCATTTATTTATAAATAATAAAACATGTTTATATATTCAGAAGATAAGTAAAGAAACTGAAGCTATGATCTAAAACACAAAAACTTATTATTTCATCAAAATGATAGTTCTGTTATAATCTGTTTGGAGAAGGTGCTCCAGGATAGTATCTGAAGCAGTAAGTACGCAGCTGTTTTCTGGAACAAAGAAAGTGAACTAGATAGATAACATAGCTGAATTAATACTGGCAGCAAGAATCAGAGGTACATAATTCTTAATCATTCAACCAAAGGACCAATCACAACACCAGTAGATTGCCAGGCACCCAGTAATACTGCTGCACAGGTTAAAACAGCACTTTCCAAGGCCAATAATACAGCTTCTATGGGACCTGACAATTATTTTTATTTTATTTTTTATTTTACATTTGTTAACCGGGGGTGTCTGACTGAGCCGAAAAGGCCCTTTTTCAGCAGAGGCCCGGGGAGAAAAGCTCCACAAAGAAAAATTACAGACACATTTAGTTATTTAGACATAATCAGTATACACACAAATTACAAGAGACATGTTTTTACAGTGGTATGCGGCACAAACAGTTACAGTGGAGAGAACAATCAAAAAGATATTAATTTTAAAAATAAAGGTAAGTAATAGATTTGTGGTGTACAGCTGAACTTTGGAATGTAGGTAGAATACATACATAGTACACAGGTACAGTACATACATTGTAGATTAGCCAGTGTTTGTGAGTAAGATTGAAAAACTATTATCAATTGCTCTAGATTTAGTATGCATATGTTATCCGCTTTCACTAGCCTGGGGAGCAATCATGGCACTGCCAACTTTGCTTGAGATGTTGCCTGATGAGGTCTTTAAAGGAGGCTTTGGATGATGTGTTTTGAATGCTAGTAGGGACAGAGTTCCATTTTTTAGCCAATGAACTACTATATAGTGCATCTCCAAAGCTATTGTAGCTGTTGGTGACTTCTAGTAGTAGTTTGCTTGATGATCTAAGAGGCCTTTTGGCTGAGTGATGTTGTACTAGGTTTTGAGGGCAGGACACTTACTGGGGAGGTAATAGATAGAATGACAGAGGCAGAGCTGATTGTAGGTTAGGAGGTTGGGCAGTTCAAGCCAGAGCTGTCTCAAAGCAGTACAGTGATGAGTTCTATATGAGCAATTTGCAGCAAAGCGGGCAATTCTGTTATAGCAAGCTTCCATTTTGCTTAGTTCAGTTTTGTTGAGATTAGTCAGAATGGGAGATGCATACAGTAGGGTGGATAGAAGTTGGGAGCGAGCAATGGCTGATCTTGTGTTGTTGGTAAGAAATGGTTTGATACGGTAGAGTGACCCCAGTTTGGCATGTACTTTTTAATAGTTAAGTTCAGATGACTATCAAATTTTAGGTGGGAGTCTATGGTTATTCCCAATAGCTTAGCCTGTGCCACTGGAGCAATTGGAGTAGCATTTGTGGAGTAGATAGTGAATTGACTGTTAGTGTTTTTGTTAGAACTGGTTATAATCATAAGCTGAGTTTTCTTTGGATTGAGGATAAGTTGGGCTTTGGTAAGGTAGTTTTCAACGTCAGAGAATGCTAGTTGAGTTGTTTGCAGGAGGGTGGGAATGTTTTGTGCAGCACAGATTAAGGTAGTGTCATCTGCATACTGAATTATAGATGCATGCTGTGTGGAGGTGTGGAGGTCATTTGTGAAGACTGTGAATAGTAGTGGTCCTAAGATAGAACCCTGTGGGACTCCTATAGTTATGGGCAGCTGAGGAGAGAGAATTTTCCCATTTCACAGCTTGGTACCTGTCAGTTAAGTAGCTTTGGAACCAGGTAAGAGTGGAATTAGATAGATGATATTGGTTTAGTTTGTTTAGCAGGATTTGGTGCGAGACTGTGTCAAATGCTTTGGACATATCCAAAAAAGAGTTGACACTTGCAGGCCTTCATTTTGAGACGGTTTACTGCATCTGTGAAGCAGAGGAGAGCTGTAGTGGTACTATGGGCAGGTCTGAAACCATGCTGAGTAGGTGACAGGATGTTGCAGTCTAGGAGATAGTTTAGCATCTGGGTATGGATGCATTTTTCTAGGATTTTGGCCAGGGGGGAGAGTAAAGCAATGGGTCTGTAGTTATTAAGTTCAGTGGAGGTCCCGCCTTTATGTATGGGTGTAACATAGGATATTTTCCAGAGTTTAGGCACATAGTTTTCAACAATTGATCTGTTTATGAGAGTGGAGACTGGGATAGCAATAGCATCTGCTGTGAGTTTCAAGAAATAGCTGGGGAGTAGGTCGGCTGCTGTTGATGAGGTTTTAATTCGGAGAGCATGCTTTTGATTGAAGCGGTGGAAACTGTTTTGAGGGTAAAGCTTGTATTAGTGTTATTTGTGTTGGGGGGATAGTGAGGAAGGAACTGTCCTGTGATACTAAGGATAGAATTGAGTTCACAAAGTGGGAGCTGAATTGTGCTTCGATGGGAACTTTAGTGTCAGGGTGGTTGGTTTGGGGTAGCCTTTTGGGTGGATTTTAGTAGCTGGTTTACATTTTGCCAAAATTTTGTGGGTTGTGTTGGTATTTAGTTTGTAATGTTGTGTAGTAGGATTTTTGTCCAGCCGAATGCATTTTTTGCAGTTGCGCAGTTCTTGGTACTTAGTTAGGGTTTGTGTTTCTTTGTTTTTTGATAGTAACGCCAGGCAGTGTCTCTGGACTTGAGGATTTGTTTGGTTTCTTTACTGAGCCATGGGTTTGTAGAGGTTCTAACCTTGATTTTGCGCAATGGAGCGACAGTGTCTAGGTGTTGTAGAAATGTTTTGTTGAAATATGCTACAGCCTGGTCAAGTGGGAGGGTTTTAGGGGGGGTCCAGTCACAGTTACACAGTAAAGTGTTGAGGACCTCAGGAGAGAATTTTTTGTGTTTCTAGTGGATATATAGTTAGTGGTTTTGCATATGCTTGTTCTACTACGTATAAAGTATATTATGTTGTGGTCACTTAAGGTGTCTGGGAGACTGCCTGTGTGAGGGTACAATGTGGGGTTGCTAGTTAGGACCCAGTCAAGGATGGATTCCCTTTTAGATTTTTTATCACACCTAGTTGGAATTTGGACTAGCTGCTGGTAGCCATGGAGATTTATTAGATTACTTGGTGGTTCTGATATACAGGTGAACCAATCTAGGTTGAAGTCCCCCAGAATAAGGGTTTCTTGTGAGTATGTGGAAGAACACCAGGATAAGAAGTCTTCAAGGTTAGCAGGTGTATTACCAGGTGGAATATAGATCACAATTATGGTGATGACCTTTTTAGGGTGAAGTTGAAGTTGTGAGATAAGTATGTCCCAATTATTGGGGGAGGGGTAAGAGTTTGGTAATTGACGGACAGTTTAGTTGGACTTGTAGAGTAAGGCAGTTCCACCCCCTTTACGAAGTGGTCTGTCTTGTCTAATGATATTGTAGCCGGTAGGGAGAACTTCTGAGTTAGCTATGTTTTTATTTAGCCAGGTTTCTGTTAAAGCAACTATGTCTGGGGAGTAGTGTGCTATTGTGGCCTGGAGTTCAGGTATTTTATTTTTGATACTTCTAATATTAATATTTAGCATTAAAAGATGGTTGGTTTTGCTGCTGTTGTTGTATTGCCCAGGGATGAAGAAAGTGGGGGTGTTATGTTCTGACATTTGTGTTTGAGCAGTTTGTGTTGGACAGGATGGATTTGGGCCTGGGTTGGGGTGGATATCCCCACTTATGGTGAGCCTGGAGTTAAAATGGTTATACAGATGTTGGAGTTTGGTGAGGAGTGTGAGAAAGTATTGTGTTTTTTTGGAGTAGGAATGAGAGCATATGTGTTTAGTTCTGAATTGGTCCGTTATGTAGTTCTTGAATAAGTGTGGGCAGATATTATTATAATGTGTGGTGTCTGTGTATGAGAGTGCATAATGCAGTGTTGTGCTACTAAGTTTAGGGATATTGCTAGAGTGATAACTTGTGGTGTTGTAAAGAATTATGAGAAGACAGACTAGATTTAGTTGTGTGATAGTCATGGTTATAAAGTTTATGTTGTTTCTAGGTGGGGGGGTCTGAATAGGAATTATAGGGCAGCACTATATGTGGATGGGGAAGTAATGTGGGTGATGCAAAAGATGCCTAGTGGGAATGAGAGTAATTGGGAGTATTTTGTGTGGAGCAAGTTGGTGAGGTTTAATGTGATATGACTTGAGGAGCTGTGATTGGTGGAGGTGATGTGAGGGTGAGCTGTGGGTGTGGCTATGATTACTATAAATGTAGAGGTAGTTGGGGCGGGAGGGAATAGGGGGCAGGGCAGGGGAGCGGAGAGAGCCCGAGCGTTAGCGAGGGCGAACGGAGCGGGGCAGAGCCAGAGCCAACCAAGGCCAGAGAAAAAAGTAAGTATTACTTGACAAATCTGAACACTTTTAAAACAAATTCCTGAGGTCTAATGGCTTACCGGCTAGCAGAATGTAATTGCTGAAAGCACTTGTGTCCTGATGGGAGACTAGAAATTTAAAGATGGCTCCATGCTCAGCAGGATTCTAATATAGACTTTGTGTTGGGGGAGGGAGATAGCACAAGGGGTGTAAACCAGGTGGAATGCAAAGAAACCAGAGAGGCAATCGGTGGAAATCAGTGAAGGCCTCAGAGAGGGTAAGTAATTCAAACTACCTGTAAAGTTAAGGAGAGAAGAGACAGCAAAGTTTATTAAGGTTGGGAGTGTGTCTTTACATTGACTTGATTAGTAACCAGTTTGTGCACCGATTAGAGTAGGGAGATACATTAGCAATGATAGAGATGCAAATAAGCAGGTGATCCTCCAAGTGATACAAACTAAGGCAGAAAGAACTGAGAGGGCTGCTTGAAGGTTAATTTAATTTAGTCACAGGGATGTGAATTAAATCTATACTGTCTATTGGACAGTTAGGATTACTGTACTATCGGGGGGGGGGGGGACACAAGGCTTCAACAGTCAGTTTTATTAGCAAGCTGAGAACTACCAAGAAATACTGCTAATGTAATAGCTTCACTCTCATAAAACATACAAGTAGAATGCCTGGGTGGACTGACCCTGCTCTTGAGGCTCAAAATGTATATCCTTGTTTAGTTTGCAATACTGATTCCTTCTTACACTTTATAGATGGAGTGGTAGCCCCAGACTGCAGATTTGCTTGAGTGTGCTCCTGCTCTTGAGGCTCAAAATGTATATCCTTGTTTAGTTTGCAATACTGATTCCTTCTTACACTTTATAGATGGAGTGGTAGCCCCAGACTGCAGATTTGCTTGAGTGTGCTACTTTATAGATGGAGTGGTAGCCCCAGACTGCAGATTTGCTTGAGTGTGCTCCTGCTCTTGAGGCTCAAAATGTATATCCTTGTTTAGTTTGCAATACTGATTCCTTCTTACACTTTATAGATGGAGTGGTAGCCCCAGACTGCAGATTTGCTTGAGTGTGCTCCTGCTCTTGAGGCTCAAAATGTATATCCTTGTTTAGTTTGCAATACTGATTCCTTCTTACACTTTATAGATGGAGTGGTAGCCCCAGACTGCAGATTTGCTTGAGTGTGCTCGGCTAGCAGAATGTAATTGCTGAAAGCACTTGTGTCCTGATGGGAGACTAGAAATTAAAAATTCCCTAGCTTTGTTGTACATGAACTACAGAGTGAACTGGCACCTCACCTGTGTGCCCTGTTCAATCACAGCCTCACCTCAGGCATTGTCCCTACTGAATGGCGCACTGCTACATTCATCCCTCTCCACAAAGGAGGATCAAATACAGACCTTGGGAGCTGTCGTCCCATTAGTCTGACGAGTCTGATATGCAAAGCTATGGAACGCATCATTGTGGACCTAATAAACAAGGATATAGGGAATCTCCAAACTTCGGATCCTACACAGTTTGGTTTTGTGAAGGGTAGATCATGCTTGCTCAACTTGGTCGACTTCTTTGAGTCAGTCACCAGAGCTGTGGATGAAGGCAAGGTGGTTCATACAGCGTACCTTGATCTGGCCAAGGCCTTTGATACCATTCCCCACTCAGTAATCATAGAAAAACTCACTAACCTAGGCATCAACCCCTATATCACTAGGTGGGTTGCAAACTGGCTCACAGATAGAACCAACAGTGCGAAAGTAGCTGACTCCAAGTCAGACTGCTGACCAGTCACGAGTGGAGTCACACAGGGTTCGGTCCTGGGTCCTCTACTGTTTGACATCTACTTCTCTGAAGTTCAGGCCAACACGAAGGGACTCTGGCTGACAAAGTTTGCAGATGATTGCAAGTTGGGAGCTATTATTAACTCCCCAAATGATGCTGACATCATACAGAAAGGCCTCAATGACACCAATGTATGGTGTCAGAACCATGTCCTTAAGCTCAATACCAAAAAATGTGTCATCATCCCCCTTGGGAAAAACCCTGTTCCCTTGAATTACCACATTAATGGTAGTCAACTGAACACAGAAGATCTGGGTACACAGGTTGACAGCAACCTCTATTTTGACCACCATGCTGCCACTGTGGTCAGAAAGTCCTTCTATGTGGCACTTTCCATTATTAAGGACTTTGCATCCAGGAAGAAAGAGGTTATTGTCTCCCTCTGCTCTTCCCTCATTAGGTCAGTCATCGAGTACAATGCCCAATTTGGCATGTACATCACTAGACACCTGCAACAACTGGAGAAGCCACAAAAGTACCTCACAAAGAGGATCCTAAGCTTTAAACACTTGTCCTATATGGACAGACTCAAAAAACTCCAACTATTCTCTGTCTCATATCACCTACTTAGAGGTGATCTCTGCTTGACGTACAAAGCCATATCTGACCCAGCTCTGTTAGAAATGCTACATCTAAAGAAATTCCAATCCCTCCACTCCACACGCTCCAGAGACCTCAACCTTATTACCACAATCAACAGAACATGCTGGAGGGACAGGTTCATACCCCAGAGACTGCCCATGCTATGGAACAGACTTCCTATACATGTCAAGCAGAGCACCTCACTGACCCTCTTCAAGAGATATCTTGATGAGTGGATGGGAAATAGAAAATTCACCTCGGGGATCACTCCAGTGGCTTTACTTAACAGGGGCACTGGGAACTAAGGTCGGGTGGCACGATGCCAGAGTAATCTTATGGGCTAGGCTTGTAAAGGCTCCAGGGTCATTAGCCTAGTACACCCCTATTAACATAATCAAAAAAAATTTCAGTAGGCTATCCATTAGAAGTGTACAGTAACTTAAATAAATAGTTTTGATTTTTTTGTAGTTACCTGCTAAGATTAGCAACATGGTGATGACTCAATATTTCCTTGTCATAGTGGCATGCAAAATAATAAAATCAGATAAGTCTCCAAAGTAAAATAGTGCTTCTGCATATATATATATATATATATATATATATATATATATATATATATATATATATATATATATGTGTGTGAAGTAATGATAAGAGTATTGATAATGTTAAGCTGTGAATTAACCCAAAATAGGAATGGAGTCTCTAAATTGGCCCTAGGCGTGAGTGTGTGCATGTGTGTGCATTCTGTGGAAGGTTGGACACCGGGCTGGTATCTCGACACTGTAAAAAACTCCACTGCCAATCATGAGCGGACAGGTGATCCGCTGTGGCGACCCCTAACTGGGAAAAGGCGAAAGAAGAAGAAGAAGAAGTATCTTATCTGTTAATAACACAATGCAGATGACTCCAGCAGCAATCAAAGTCTTGGAAGGTGTCAACCAAGACCCACTTACATGCTTTCATAGTAAACAAATATATATATATATATATATTAAAGCAAATATTAGTAAAAAGTAACCTATTTTGCAAAGGTAGTGGCAAAAAATATCTGAAGTCTAAGATATCAACAAATAACCAGTTAAATTCTTTAATTAAATAAATATGCACTCTTTCAAGACATAAAATAGATATAATCTCTGCACTAAAGTAGTTCAGTATTAATTTACACTGCAGGATAGTTCAGCAAATTCTTGTTCTCTGAAATAAATGTCCCAAGGAAGGATGTAATCTTGATCAGGAAGCCTAAAGTGAAAGGTACAACATAAGATGGCTTTTCATTCTTTAAGTTAATTAAAACAAGAAGAAAATTCTAGTTCTGAATAGAAGTTTATATTTTATTTATTTATTTAACTTTATCAACAATCCACAACAATAAACATGAGATAAATTCTTACGAGTGTAGATTCACATATACAGAATACAACAAACACATTTATTTCAGCTGATGTAATAGCAGGAATCGTAACAAACACTGCCATAATATCTTATATATCTAACAACTTGACTAGTTCATTGCAGTAACGTAGCTTCTACGATGAATGAAAGTTTTTTCAACAACTTTAATAGCTAACAACAGCAAGTCTGAACTAAACAAACTTTTTATAGTCTGGAACCTGACAAATCAAAACTGCAACATTAGGTGAGATAACAGCAGGAATCACAATGAACATTGTATAATGTCTAAGATACCTAACAACATGAAGACAATGGTATAATAGTGTAATTTATTTCCTTCACAGAGTTATATATTTCATTAGACTTATTTTTCTATTAAAATCCTTGAATTATTAAATATTTCATCCAAACTGACATATAATCACAAATCTTTGAATTATTAAACATTTAATTTTCCTTGACAAATAATCATGTTTGATTCTTAACAAAGTTAACATCTTCTGGTGTTGGTCACTGAGATTTCCACTGGGTAGCAATAAAACTTCTCAGGATATCATTGTAAAGAAAAACAAATCAATTGTCAGCTTGCCAGTCATACTGAACAAAGTAGCAATAAGTTTACTCGAATAATTCCCAATGTTTACATTCCCAAAAATTATTATTTTATTTATTTATTTTACATTTGTTTACCGGGAAAGACTGACTGGACAACAAGTCCATTTTCAGCGGAGGCCCGAGGAGAAAACCTCCTGGACCTACAGAGAATACAAAGCATTTCTAAAAAAATGACAAGTTACAGAATTTATACAGAATTCAAAAACAGACTCAAGATTACAATTGGAAGGTAAAAAAAATCATACAGGCATAACAGTATGAACAGATAGTTCTATATACAGTATTTACAATATATACAGTATTTACAAGACTGGACAATATATGCAAGTTTGA
Organism: Protopterus annectens; assembly: GCF_019279795.1. Taxonomy (NCBI): domain Eukaryota; kingdom Metazoa; phylum Chordata; order Ceratodontiformes; family Protopteridae; genus Protopterus; species Protopterus annectens. The sequence continues at coordinate 1,606,125,642 of NC_056743.1, read as the reverse complement.
CATTAAAGGTATGCTAAGGAAACTGTCTAGTGAGAATGTAGAGGGGACTAGTAGAGTTGTCATTTGTTTAGGATACCTTCATATATACCCCCATCATGGAATATCATGGACAAATCAGACATTTGCAAAAACATTTCTGGAAGCTCTCTGAATTTCCATACTATCTCCCTCACTTACCTCATATTTTCATCATTAGCTTGTCCCATACAACTATTTATACATACTAAGAATGGATGGCTTGCCTATTTTATATCAGCCATTAACATGTTTATGAAGAAACCTGATGTATGTACATTTCTTACAGGGTCTCCAACTGTTCTTGTCTGCAGTGGACTATAACTGGAAGTAATGTCAGCTCAATGTATTATCTTAAACCAGAGTGTGCCACTTCTTCTTTCGGCCACTATTTATCTTAAATCAAAATATTTCCACATGCCCTTAGAAAGAAATTCGTAACTGTTTTGCAGAAAACTAAAACAGGGAAATACCTTCTTCCCTGCCAAAATTTGAATTAAGTTCTCTAACCAGTGCATGCCTTTTCTTCACCAATCTTCCCAGTAGCATTGCCCTGTCTTCAGTTTAATCTGGAAACCATCTTACAAGAGAATGTTTGAACCCCAGACTATTACAGCACCTGACTGATTACACAATGATTTTAGTTCGGATGTTTATGGAAAAACATACCAGATCTTTAATAACAAAGGAATGAAAGAGTGATAAAAATGGTTGCCTAAAGACGACTGGCTCAAAATATATTTGTTTCTAATTTTGTTCATATGGTGTTGTTATAGGGTTTCCATGAGAACAGCTGTTGCAAAAGAAAAAACTGAGAATAACTTCTCAGTGTGGCATAACCAGTTTCATGAGACTGGATGCAGTGTGCCAGACCTGCTTAGACACTCATCTATATTAATTATCCTAAATGTATGAAGAACAGAATTTGCCAATCTTCATTAAGTATGTTTGTCAAATGGAATTGGTGTATTCAGAGTATTCAAAATACCAATAAAACTATACAAATTTGATAGCAGCAACTGTCTTTACTAAGGGTAGTAGAAGTCTCCTCCAGGAGCAGTGACAGATTTACCAGAGGGGCTAGGGAAGGTAAAGTTCCCGTATTAATGGCACGATTATATTTCTTTAAAGTAAAAAAAAATGGCACATACCTCTCAGCCATTTGGTATTTACCAAAAATACTGATTTCACCTATCATTTGGGGCCAGTCTCAAAATAGGAGCTTGCCCTTTTAATTCCTTAATTCATTCCTGTGTTACAAGGAGGGTGATGCATGGATTCGAAGAGTCACAAGAAGCACAGAATATCTGAGATCATATGTTAAATGACCACATTAAGAGAGAGACTGTGAAATGCATTTTTTCAATCTTTGTGTAAGGAGTGAATTTTATGTTGAGGACATGATCTGAGACAGTTTATTGTGTTTTTAGTTAAGGAGGAGGACACATAGCTGTAGATGGCACTGGAAAAATCATTTTTGCAAGCCAACGTCATTGTTCCATGTGTAGCTCCCACTGTATTTCATTGTAGAAGTAATAGACTGTAGTTTTCCATTACACCACAAGGTGGAGCTCCTTTTCAGGAATATAAAAGGCAATTTCGAAAGTGAAAGAAGAGACTGGAACACTAGCTGAAGGAGGAAAGACTGAAAGAGGTAGCTGAAAGGAAAAAGGGCCTTGCAGCATGGCTGGGTTTTCTTTTCTAGTGCTTTGGGAAAGGGAAGTGAAGTAGCAGATTGTGTCTGTCTCTTGCTGAAATCCTGGATGATGGTATTTTGTGGAATCAGGAGAGAAGTCAGAAACCAGTAGCTCCACGCCTACTGTGATTCAGCAAGAAAAGGAGTCCCCTTGGGCCTAGTACCGAGAAGCCATAGATGATTACCAACGACTGGTGTCAGAACCATGGCCTTAAGCTCAGTGTCAAAAAAATGTGTTGTCAGCCCCCCCTTGAGAAAAACCCGGTTCCCTTGAATTACCACATTAATGGCAGTCCAGTGAACATAGAAGGCATTATAAGAGATCTGGGAACACAGGTTGACAGCAACCTCTCTTTTGATCAGAAAGACCTTCTATATGGCACATCTCATTATTAAGGGGCTTTGCATCCAGGAAGAAAGAGGTCATTGTCTCCCTCTTATCTTCCCTCATTAGGTCAGTCATTGAGTACAATGCTGCATTTGGCATGTACCTCATTAGACACGTGCAACAACTGGAGGGGCTGCAAATGTACCTCAGAAAGAGGATCCAAAGGCTTAAACACTTGTCCTATATGGACAGACTCAAAAAACTCCAACTATTCTCTGTCTCATATCGCCTACTTAGAGGTGATCTTTGCTTGACTTACAAAGCCATGTCTGACACAGGTCTGTTAGAAATGCTACATCTAAAGAAATCCCAATTCCTCCACACCACACGCTCTAGAGACCTCAACCTCATTACCATACTCAACAGAACATGCTGGAGGGACAGGTTCATAAGCCAGAGACTGCCCATGCTATGGAACAGAATTCCCATACATGTCAAGCAGAGCACCTCACTGGCCCTCTTTAAGAGAAATCTTGATGAGTGGATGGGAAATAGAAAATTCACCTCGGGGATCACTCAAGTTGCTCTACTCAACAGAGGCACTAGGAACTAAGGTCGGGTGGCACGATGCCAGGGTAATCCTATGGGGTAGGCTTGTAAAGGCTCTAGGGCCATTAGACTAGTACACACTTATGAACCTATGAATATAAAAAAAATCAATAGGCTATCCATTAGAAGAGTACAGTAACTTAAGTAAATAGATTTGATTTTTTTTGTAGTTACCTGCTAAGATTAGCAAATGGTGATGACTCAATATTTCCTTGTCATAGTGGCATGCAAAATAATATGAAATAAGTCTATAAAGTAACCCTATGCTTCTACATATATATGTGGTGATGATAACAGTATTGATAATGTTAACCTGTGAATTAACCCAAAATAGCATCTACTCTGTTAATAACACACTGCAGATGAATCCAGCAACAATCAAAGTCTTGGAAGGTGTCAACCAAGACCAACTTACATACTTTCATAGTAAACAAATATATACATATTAAAGCAAATATTAGTAAAAAGTAACCTATTTTGCAAAGGTAGTGGCAAAAAATATCTGAAGTCTAATATATCAACAAATAACCAGTTAAATCCTTTAGATTAAATAAATATGCACTCTTTCAAGGCATAAAATAGATATAATCTCTGCACTAAAGTAGTTCAGTATTAATTTACACTGCAGGATAGTTCAGCAAATTCTTGTTCTCTGAAATAAATGTCCCAAGGAAGGATGTAATCTTGATCAGGAAGCCTAAAGTGAAAGGTACAACATAAGATGGTTGTTCATTCTTTAAGTTAATTAAAAGAAGAAAATTCTAGTGCTGAATAGAAGTTTATATTTTATTTATTTATTTATTTAACAACTTTATCAACAATCAGCAACAATAAACATGAGATAAATTCTTAAGAGTGTAGATTCACATATCCCGAATATAACAAACACTTACATTTATTTCAGCTGATGTAACAGCAGGAATCCTAACAAACACTGCCATAATATCTAATATATCTAGCAACTTGACTACTCCATTGCAGTAACGTAGCTTCTACGATGAATGAAAGCTTTTTCAACAACTTTAAGAGCTAACAACAGCAAGACTGAACTAAATAAACTTTTTATAGTCTGGGATCTGATAAATGAAAACTGTAACATTAGGTGAGATAACAGCAGGAATCACAATGAGCATTGTATGATGTCTAAGATTCCTAACAACATGAAGACAATGGTATAATAAGAAGTTATGTACCTACCATAACGTTCCATGTTAGTTGTCTTCTTCTTGCCTTCTTTCTTGCTGGTTGGGTTCGGAGCCGATCCTCGGCTCCACCGCCATCTACTAAAGCTTGAGAGCTATTTACTGGCTCGAGGCCTCCCCATATCCCACAATGCTTGGCGCTAGATACCCAGATCTCGTTTGACAGAGCTAACACCATAGAAAAATTCAAGGACACCTGTCCAAACTACAAGGTTTACCTACAGTACTAAAACAGAGGAGGACGTAACCCAGATAAGACTCAGCCAGAGGAAGAAGGTCTCAAAAAGGGACTCTTCTCGGTCTGTCCAGGCTAGGGGGGTGGAGGGTGGGACGCAAGAAAGAATGCGAGAAGAAGACAACTAACATGGAACGTTATGGTAGGTACATAACTTCTTAATGTTAAGTTGTCTCTCTCGCCTTCATTCTTGCTGGTTGGGACAGCGTCCCTAGCACCTTAGTCCTGGGTGGCTCATCGGAACAGACTCTTGAGCACAGTGGAACCAAAATCAGCTCTACTCCTAGAGGCCATATCCAGCTTATAATGTGAAATGAAAGTATGAGGAGTGGCCCATGTGGCTGCAGCACAAATAGATTCCATTGGTATTCTTGCTTGAAAAGCTACCGAAGTAGCTAACGCTCTGGTGGAATGACCTTTAGGTTTAGTAGGGAGTTCTTTATGTCTCAGCTGATAAATCAAAGTAATAATAGAGGACAACCACCTGGATAAGGTTACTTTAGAAATTGGCAGGCCCTGTTTGCCCTCAGTATAGGACAGGAAGAGTTGGTCTGATTTTCTTGTTTGCTTAGTCCTATCCAAATAAAAATGTAATTGCCTATGAACGTCTAATTGGTGTAACTTTTGTTCAGCTTTGTTCGAATAGTTAGGAAAAAAGACAGGTAGATCAATAGCCTGATTCAGGTTTGTTTCAGAAGGTATCTTGGCAGAAACGAAGGATTAGTCCTGAGTGAAACTCTATCCTTATGAAACACAAGGTAAGGAGGACGAATACAGAGGGCTTGAAGTTCTGAAACTCTCCTAGCTGAGGTGATGGCTACTAAAAAGAGAGTCTTCCAGGAGAGCAATTTTAAAGAACAGGAAGCCGCAAGTTCAAAAGGGGGGAGAATCAAGGAAGCTAATATCAAGTTTAAGTCCCACGGGGGCGGGGGATCTCTGACCGGGGGCCTAAGCAAAATAGTTCCTTTAAGAAAGGCCTTGCAAAGTTTGTGGGACATGATGCTGGTTTCTGACAGGCCAGCGTGGAAATTTGCGATAGCAGCTAATTGGACCCTAATGGTGGCAAACAAGGAACCAGCTTGAAAGAGTTCTGCTAAAAAATCTAGAACGTGATGGACAGGGGCTGTAAAGGGGTCTATATTCCTAGCCTCTGCCCAGAAAGAGAAACGTTTCCACTTACTAGCATAAGTCTTCCTGGTGGTAGATTTGTGCGAAGAAAGGATGATTTCACGCACCGGCTGAGAAATATATGGAAGCCTGGCTAAGGTTGTAAGTGGAGCAACCAAGCTGTGAGGTTGAGAGACTGAAGGGATTGGTGCAGCCCGCCCGACTGATGGACCAAGAGGTCTGGCACTGGGTCCAGATTCCAAGGCTGCTCCAGCAGGTGACGATGCAGGAATGGGAACCAAATTTGTCGAGGCCAGTAAGGGGCAATAAGGATCATCCTGGACCCCAATGCGGTCACTTTCTGAATTAGTTTGGGAATTAAGGGAAAAGGTAGGAATGCATACAGAAGACCCTGGGGCCAATCATGAACTAGAGCGTCTCTGGGGGAGTGTCCGGGAAGGGGGAAGAGAGTGAAGAAATCGTCGCATTTGCTGTTGAGAGGAGTTGCGAAAAGGTCACAGCAAGGTTGACCCCATCTGCAGAAGGTTTTGTCCGCTACTGACTGATTGAGAGACCACTCGTGAGGCATGAGAATAGCTCTGCTTAGCCTGTCGGCTATGACGTTGGACTTCCCAGGGATGTGCGTTGCCATCAGAAACCGTTGAGAGGAGATCGCCCACTGCCAGAGTCTGAGTGCTTCTCGACATAAGGGATAGGACTTGGTTCCGCCCTGCTTGTTGATGTACCACACTACAGACATATTGTCTGTCTGAATTGCAATAGTCCCGGTGGGTAGAGAGTCCTGAAGAGCTTGCAACCCTAAAAGCACCACTCTCCTCTCCAAGACGTTTATGTGCAGGTGGTACTCTAGAGGTTACCAAGTGCCCCGGGCAGTCCTGCCCTGAAAATGCCCCCCCCCCACCCGATCAGGGAGGAATCCGTGGTTACTGTGGCAACAGGAGGAGGAAGAACAAACAGTCTGCCCTGGAGTACTAGAGGGGAGACCATCCACCAAGCCAGGTGGTCTTTGCATGATTGAATGATTATTATCTTGTGAGACATCGGAAGTTGTTGATAAGACCATTGGGTAAAAAGCATCCACTGAAGAATCCGCATGTGAAAACGAGCCAGGGGAACTAGTATGATTGCTGCTGCCATGAGACCCAAAGTTTTTAGTACAAATCTGGCCTGAATCCTCTTGCACTGTAGTAAGACCTGCACATGTCAGCGAATGTCTGACACTCTGCCTAGAGGAAGTCTTGCAGACAGATCTTTTGTATTTAATCTTGCGCCTATAAAGGTTATAGACTGACAAGGCGACAATGCAGACTTTTCGAAATTTATTGAAATACCTAGCTCGGGGCAAGTTTGGATGGTATAATCCCTGGCTCGCAGTAGCTGATGCCTGGTGGAAGCAGTAAGGAGCCAGTCGTCTAGATATGGAAACACCTGGAATCCTCGCCGTCTCAGGTGAGCCGTAACCACTGCCATGCATTTGGTGAACACCCTGGGGGCTGTGGTGAGACCAAAGGGCAGGGCTCTGAATTGATAGTGACTGGCTCCCAGCCGGAAGCGGAGAAACCTTCTGGAGCGCCTGTCCATTTTGATATGGTAGTACGCATCCTGAAGGTCTATGGAGCACATCCAATTGTCCTGACCCAAAAAGAGTAGAATGGACTGAAGCGTGACCATCTGGAACTTTGTTCTTTGAACAGACTTGTTTAACCTCCTGAGATCCAAAATGGGTCTCCAGTCCCCTGTCTTTTTTGGAACCAAAAAGAACTTGGAGTAAATTCCGGATCCTTGCTGGTCTGCTGGGACTGGCTGGATAGCCCGTTTTTCTAGCAGTTTTGAAATTTCTGGCACTACTTGTTCCCTTAGACCGGGTGGAACATCTGGAAGGGACTTGGTTGTTTGTACAGGGGTGTGGACAAAGGGGATTTTGTAACCCTCGGATAAGATAGACCGTACCCATTTGTCTTGTGTGAAGAGTTGCCAGGCTTCTGGGTACAGTGACAGTATTCCCCCGACTGCCTCCGAAGGTGGACAGTCGGGCAGCCCCTCAGGGGTGCTGAAAGGGTTTGTCAGAGAAAGATTCTCTGCTACCCTGATTTTGCGGACCCCCTCTGCCCCACGGGCGGCGTCTATTATTGTTCCCTCCCCTGCCCCTGGAGGGAAACTCGCCATGTGTGTCAGGCACGACTCCCTGGGGTTTCCGAAACCACATTTTCCCACTCTTCTGACCTTTAGGGTATGGTCTAGAGGGAGTAGAAAAACGGACTCCGCGGCAGAGAGCGTCTTGCCTTCCTGCTCACACCTGGTAAGGGTATCCTTCACCTGTGGTCCAAACAGAGCCGAACCATCAAAGGGGGTATTGGTGAAGGACGCCTTAAAGGGGTCAGCAAAGTTACATAACCGCATCCAGGCATGTCTTCTCAAAGCCACGCCTGTACCTGCGGCCCTACTCGCCCCATTGGCTGCATAAGAAATGAGCCGCATGGAAGAGTTGACGATTGAGTTAAGAGTCGCCAGCTGGGAGTTAATCTTATCTTGAGCCCCCGCAGCTGATGGATCCTGAAGGGTATCACCCAGTTCCTTGAGAAGATCCCTTTGAAGACGGGTGAAGTGGCACAGATAATTCAGCGACCTCATGGAAAAAGTCACTGAGGAAAACATCCACTTCCCGTACCTGTCCATTGTCCTAGACTCTTTATTAGGGGGATGGACAGGTACCAAAGGGTCAGCCAACTCCTTCTTCGTGGCTGCTGCAACCACCATGGCATCAACGGGGACACCTTTTGTCAAAAATTGTTTGTTGGGTGGGGCTGTAATGAACTTAGTGGGCCTGCAGGGAGCTGGTTCCACTGTGTCCGGGGCTGACCACGCCCTTTGAGCCACTACTTCCATCAGCGGGTCGAAGGGCGGAGACACCCAGGAGGTGGAAGGGCGAGAACCAAACGCGTCCAGGTATACCGACTCGTCCTCGGAAGGGTTAAGGGCAGTCCAGTTCCCCCTCTGCTTAAAGATCTCTAGGATGTCTGAAAAAGAGACATCCTCAGAGGGGGATCTTGGGGACCCTTCTGAATCCTCCAAGTCGGTATCAGACATGACTGACTCGGGGGAGTCGACATGTTTCCTCTTACATTTTCTCTTTCGAGGGGGCTCCTCTGAAGGATCAGGGGAGGCCTCGGAACAGGAAAATATGCCTAATGGGGCGATCTGGAGCGTTTGTTCTCCACGCTTGGGGTCAGGAGGGTGGGCAGAGACCGATGCAGGCACCATGGGGGGAGGAGCCGAAGGGGCTGATCGAGGGGCCGACTCAGGAGTCAGCACGCTCCTCATGACCTCGAAGGTGCCCCATCAGGCAGAGCAGAGGGTCCCCGCTCCGAAGAGACGTGAACCCCTCCCAGCACCTAGAGGGATGGCTCCGAGGCCGATGTAGGAGCCGAGCTCACCTGCGCCAAGGCCCCGAGAGGGAGAACGGGGTCGGACAAGGGTCTGATGCCACCCGCCCCCTCGGAGCCGACGAGGGAGTCCCAGCACCCAGATCCCTCCAAGGACGGAACCAATGAAGAGATCGGAGCCAACGAAGGAGTCGAAAGGTGTGGTATCGGCTCCGCCGCTTCCAAGATTCGAGCCCCAACCAGCTCCGGCTCAGAACACAAAGGGGGAGTCAGAGGAGGAACTGCTGAAGACAGAGAGACAGCCACAGTCTGTTGAGAAGGGCTGGTTAACATTTTGGCCAGGGCCTGCGATTTAAGGAGTCTACTGACCACCCTCTCCAAGTCATGATCGGATAGCCTGGAGGACCGAGAGGAGTGGGACCTATGGCTTCGTTCAGACTGAATCAATGGTGACTTCGGAGCCGAACGAACCAATTCTAGGGAAGGGGACCTAGAACGTTTTCGGCCCAAAGACGGTTCCGACACTAAAGTCGGAGCCAATTGAGGTCCAGAGATGTCGGTTCCAGTCGGAACCTAAGAGGAGGCAGATGCTCCGCCCTGCGACGGCTCCGAACTGGGAGCCGACAGCTTGGTGGGCTTTAAGGATTTCCCCGACTGAGGCTTCGCCGGGGACCCTTATGGCTTAAGTAAGCCTCTCAAAATAAGCTTGTTCCTACGCTCCTGCAGGACTCTCGGGCTGAAAGCGTGACAGACCGAGCAGGAGACCTGCATGTGTAGGGGACCCAAGCAATAAACACAAGAGGTGTGACCGTCTGTCAGAGACATCTTCTGATAGCACGAGTCACACTTCTTGACGCCTGAAACTTTAGTATCCTTGGACATACTGGCAAGGGGATAACAAAGGGAGGATATTAAACTAGTGCTTAAACAAGGCACACAGAAACACACACGCACTAGTTAAACTAACAACAATAACAAGAATATCCACTAGTAAATATATACAAATATTACAAGGCTAAATAACTGTAGCTACGAAAGGCTAAACACTACTCCTATCAGGTACAAAAAGGGTGGGGTTAGCCACTAAAGAGAAGAAACAAGGGGGGGGTAGAAACTCTCTAACAAAAAAACGAGTTTCCTGAGTGGGAAAAACTAGGGGATACACACTCTAATTATACTAAAATGGAAAGACTATCTATATAAAAGAGAAATACACAGTTAAAATTTAAGCTAATAATACAAAAAGGATGAATACGACCTGAGCCAGTAAAAGCGCAACCTCTTAGCTGAAGCGGCAAACGAGATCTGGGTATTTAGTGCCAAGCATTGTGGGATATGGGGAGGCCTCGAGCCAGTAAATAGCTCTCAAGCTTTAGTAGATGGCTGAGTCGGAGCCGAGGATCGGCTCCGAACCCAACCTGCAAGAATGAAGGTGAGAGAGACAACTTAACATTAGTGCTTTTCTGTTACAAATCCTTGAATTATTAAATATTTCACCAAAACTGATGTATAATTGAATTATTTAACAGTTTATTTTCCTTGACAAATAATTATGTTTGATTCTTAACAAAGTTAACATCTTCTGGTGTTGGTCACTGAGATTTTCACTGGGTAGCAATAAAGCTTCTCAGCATATCACTGTAAAGAAAAGCAAATCAATTATCAGCTTGCCAGTTATACTGAACAAAGTAGCAATAAGTTTACTCAAATAATTCCACTGTTTACATTCCCAAAAATTATTATTTTATTTAATTATTTTTACATTTGTTTACTGGGAAAGAGTGACTGGACAAGAAGTCCATTTTCGGCAGAGGCATGAGGAGAAAACCTCCTGGACTTACAGATAATACAACGCATTTCTAGAAAAATGACAAGTTACAGAATTTATACAGAATTCAGAAACAGGCCCAAGATTACAATTGGAAGGTAAAGAAAATCATATAGGCATAACAGTATGAACAGATAGTTCTGTATACAGTATTTACAAGATTGGACAATATATGCAAGTTTGACATTAAAGGTATGCTAAGGAAACTGTCTAGTGAGAATGTAGAGGAGACTAGTAGAGTTGTCATTTGTTTAGGATACCTTCATATATACCCCACATCATGAACAAATCAGACATTTGCAAAAACATTTCTGGAAGTTCTCTGAATTTCCAAACTGTCTCCCTTTCTTACCTCATATTTACATCATTAGCTCGTCCCATACAACTATTTATACATACTAAGAATGGATGGCTTGCCCATTTTATATCAGCCATTAACATGGCTATGAAGAAACCTGATGTATGTACATTTCTTACAGGTTCTCCAGCAATTCTTGTCTGCAGTGGACTATATCTAACTGGAAGTAATGTCAGCTCAATGTATTATCTTAAACTAGAGTGTGCCACTATATATCTTAAATCAAAATATTTCCACATGCCCTTAGAAAGTAACTCATAACTGTTTTGCAGAAAACTAAAACAAGCAAATGCCTTCTTCCCTTCCACAACTTGAATTAAGTTCTCTAACCAATGCATGCCTTTTCTTCACCAGTCTTCCCAGTAGCATTGCCCTCTCTTCAGTTTAATCTGGGAGCCATCTTACAGGAGAATGTTTGAACCCCAGACTATTAACAGCACTTGACTGATTACACAATGATTTGAGTTCAGATGTGTATTGGAAAAAAAATACCAGATCTTTAAAAACAAGGGAATGAAAGAGTGATTAAAATGGTAGCCCAAAGATGACTGGCTCAAAATATATTTGTTTCTAATTTTGTCCATATGGGGTTGTAGTAGGGTTTCTATGACAACAGCTGTTGCAAAAGAAAAAACTGAGAATAACTTCTCAGTGTGGCATAATCACTCTCACGAGACTGGATGGAATATGTCATACCTGCTTAGACACTCATCTATATTAATTATCCCAAATGTATGAAGAACAGAATTTGCCAATCTTCATTAACTATGTTTGTCAAATGGATTTGTTGTATGCAGAATATTCCTGGTTTGAAAATATTTGTATTCATTTTCAAATAGAAAAACATGTATGCAGGTTATTTATGATAGTGAAGTATTTACAAATTATTTAAACAGGTTAGCTAAAAGCAGTAAACAGGTATCAACATTAAAACCAAAATAAAGTATTTACAAGGGTGTCTAATATTGACATATAGTTGACTTTCTATACTATTGTTTCCCAATTATAATTTGCTACAGTCATTACTCTCCAACATTTCAGTTACTTTTTGCCATGCTGTATATAATGATGTAGTTCTTTCAGTTCTTCGTTTAATAGTGTTCATTTCCAATTGCGATACTGCTGACACCATATTCATGAATTGCTTAAAAGTTGGAGAAGCTTTGGATTTCCAGTTTGATGTAATGTTCTTTCTTGCAATGGCTAGGACAGTCCACAAATTACATATTTTGTTCTTGGTATACACTCAGGTACAGGTACGTTAAACAAAATAAGAGATTTAGAAATCTGGAATTTGTCATTGAATACCATTTGTAGAAAATAATTTATTTTATGCCAGTATGGTTTAATCAAATGGCATCGGTAGAATATATGTTGCCAGTCTGCTTTTATTGTTAAATCACATCTCCAACAGCCAATATTTTTTTTAAACATAAGTTCCATTTTATGAGGGGTTACATAAGATCTGTGTATGAATTGCCATGCAAAGAGTTTCCAATGTAGTGAAAGTGATGTCTGCTTTGGAGAGAGAATAATTAATGTTTTATCTCTATCATTTGGGACTTGCCATTAACTAATCTGTAATAGTTCCATATTTTGTTATTGTTATAGGTGTTTATTTTTTGTTTTATAAATAGAGTATAAGTATCCCTTTCCATTAATGGGTTGGCTCATTAATAATATTATATGTTCTATGAAATTAGAAACATTCTGTCTTATTGATGGTTGCATTGTTTCTTGTTAGTTTAATATATGTTGTATTAATTCTTGTATATGTAGCCATGAACTATTTTCCATATTTAATTTCCTTTGAATTTAGTCTATTGACAGAAGTTTTCCAGAGTTTACCAGTTGATGCCAATATATTAATCCCTTTTCTTTAAGCATTTTGACTACTTCTATATCAAATGTTATATTGCCTTGTGTGTACGCTACTGGATATAGTAGAAATGACCATGCTTTAATATCAGGATTGCTATTAACAAGATTTTTGAAAATTTTTAATGTATAACTAATGTATTTGGAACTTATATTTTTATGTTTATGTGTCATCATATATTCCTTCATCAGTCATAGAAAATTGTTTGATATGAAATCAGTATATTTATTTAATACAAATCCCGATTTTAGCCAGATTTTCTCATGAACTAGCTTCCATTTTGATGTATATCTTGTATTTAGCCATAATTATATTGTTTTAATAACAGATTAATATAAATATACTTCTATGTCTGGTAAACCTATGCCACCCATATCCCATTCATCTAGATGATATTTCAAAGCTATCCTTGACTTTTTTGGATACCATAGGAATCTTATTATTAAATCATTTAATTGTTTAAGGTATGATTTTGCTGGTGGCAAAGAACAAGCTTGTATGACAAAGAATTTTTGGAAATATGATCATTTTAATTATATAGAGCCTTTCTTCCATTGAAAAGAAGAATTTATTCCATCGCTGTATTATTTTTTAATATTATTTAAGATCTCTTTATAATTTGTTTCAATTGTAGTATCTAGATTGTTAGTTATTGTAATTCCCAAGTATTTGACTGTATTATTGGTGGGGATATATTTATGGTATTTTTTATTTAGATCTTTTTATTAATATTTATAAGCAATACATTTGTTTTGTTTTCGTTAAATTTAAGACCTGAAATTTTTTGAAAGTTTTGAATTGAGTCCTATAATGCTTTTAAAGAGCTATTTATATTCTTTAAAGTAATTAATATATTATCAGCAAAAAGTTGAGTTTTAAGATCTAGGCTGTTGTCTAATTGTATTCCTTCAATCTTTTTATTCATACGTATATTATTTGCTAAGGATTCAATGACTAGTGCAAATAATAACGGGGAAAAAGGACAGCCTTGCTTTGTGCCCTTTATTATTTTAACAGATTTAGATAGACAAGATCCCAGTTTTATATAAGCCAATGATTTTACATATAATGATTTTATTAACAAGGTAAAGTTGTTTGAGAAGCCGTATTCTTCTAAAACTAGCCACAGATAATCCTAGTTCACTGAATCAAACGCACTATTTATGTCTAAACTAATAGCTTTCATTTTTTGTAACATTTATATAATCAATTAAGGAAAGAATTCTTTTGATGTTGCCATAAGTGTTCCTATCTTTTATAAAACCTGTTTGATCCTCCTCTATCAGAAATGGTAGTAATTGTTTTATTGGAGCAGCATGTATTGCCATAAAAAATTTATAATCTATATTAAGAAGTGAAATGGGTCTGTATGATGAACATTCACTGGGATCTTTACTTTGTTTCAGAATTGGTGATATTAGTGTATACTTCGAAGAAGGAGGGATATTGTTACCATTTTAACTGATGTAAAGACATTCAGTAACAACTGCAAAGCCTCATTAGATAGTAATTTAAACATTTCTGGGGTGATATTATCGCTACCTGGAGCTTTGTTTAATTTTAGCTTATTTACTTGAGCTTTAAGTTCTGTCATTGTTGTTTGCTTGTCTATTAGTTGTACCTGCTCCTCTAATAACCTAACTTTAACATTGTTTTTAAGAAAAGCTTTCAATACTGAATATGTTTCTATTTTCTCATTTTGATTATTAAGTTCATGAAAGAATAGCCTAAATGCTTCTAGTATTCCTTCTAAATCAGACACTTTCTTTTTGGTTTCTATATTATGTATTTCCTTGATTTGATTTGTTTTAATCATCTTTTTAGTCCTATTTGCTATTCTTCATTAGTTTTTAGGGTTCATTGAATAAGAACATAGTTTATTTTTTTTTCTAAGTTGATCATTGTTTTGTGGTGTAGCGTCCTTGAGTATTTTTTATTAATATGTTCCAGTTCTTTTATTAAATTGGTGTTTCCATTTTGAATATCAAGCTTTAAATTATCCACTTTTGACTGCAATTCCATTAATTCCTTATTCCACTGTTTTTGTTTATTTTTATACCATCCCACCACTCTTCCATATAGATATGCCTTCAATGCATCCCATATATATATTTCAGATACATCTTTCGTAAGATTCATATCTAAGAATGCTTGTATTTCTTTAATATAAAATTCCTTAAAATCTTTGAGATTTGTTATGTAGCATGGTATTCTTGTTACTGATATCCTTCTCTTGAAACACAAGTCTATCTCAAACGTTATGGTGTTATGGTCCGAAAATGGACATGAAATTGTCTTGACTTTATTTAATTTAGTGGTTAAATCTTTTATGTACACTCTATCTCTTCTAGAGTATTTATTATGTCTATGTGTATCTGGGACAGCATACTCATTTATGTCAACTATATCAAATGTTTCAACAAACTCAGATAACTTTGTTAAAGGTGATCTCTTACGTGTAGTTTTAGTATTGGTGTCAGTTGCTTTTATAATGCAATTGAAATCTCCAGCTATGATTAAATTGTCCTTGGCATATTGTACAATGTCATCTAAGTGTTGTTTGGCCACTCTAACTCCTAGTCCTGGTATCCAATAAATATTCACTAATGTGTATACCATTTCATTGATAGATATTGTCACTAGACAAAACATTCCTGAGTTGTCATGAAATGTGTTTATGATTTTAGGCATTAAAGTAGTGTTTTTCCACAAAATTGCTACACCCCTTCGCTTTTGACTATAGGTGGAACTTACTAGTACTGCATAATTTTTATTATTTATTTTATTTATGTCTTCCTGTGTAAGGTGTGTTTCCTGTAAAAATACTAGTTGTGCTTCACATAGCTTTAAATATCTGTAAAGACTTTCCCTTTTTCAGCTATTTAAATTATTTACATTAATAGATATACATTTTGCAATTGGATTAATATTGGCTTTGTTTTAACCATATTCATATACTTGTAACAATGTGCAAATGTGTGTATATGAAAAGAACGACTTGTTCTTTCCTCTTCCAATAGGTTACAACAGATTATAGACACCCAATAAAAGTATATTAGAAGAACATAACTAAAAACATTATAAGATAAACAACCACCAAACCCCTCCATGAGAAAAAACATCTCATCCTTGATTGGTCTAACCATTCAAGCGATCCCTCTATAGCCACTTTTAAGCATCTCCCCCCAGCCCAGACATCTTGTAGTTTTATAATGAAAAGTATCTTATAAGTATACATGAACTTGTATTTACATATTACTTAAATACAGTCTTTATCTAATTTCAATATTTTATAAAACACTAAGGCAACACAATACCTAGATTTACTACTTAACTATTTGATTTTGTTTAAATTGTGAAGATAAAGCTCTTATTTTAATGTGATAACTTTTGTTTAACAATAACAGTTATATATTTTAGAAGTAATATGCTTGTTGTTAATCTCCTTTATAGCACGAATGGCATTCATAAGTATCGAAATTTCTGTGTTGGTCTACAAAAATTTTTAAGCATTATATATATGCCAGTTATTAACTATATTACAACTTAGTTAAATCATGAAGTGTCTGTAACAATTTACATAATATTACAGTTTTATTTTCATACATCAGTTGTTGTTGTTGTCTTTCGGCTTTTCCCGGTTAGGGGTCGCCACAGCGGAACTCCGGTCCGCTAATGATTGGCAGTAGATTTTCACGAACGCCGAGGTGCCAGCTGGACATTCAACCTTCAACGAAGGCACACCCATTTACGCATGTCTTTCGAACGCCCACCCAACCACGGGGAGGACATGCAGACTCCACACAGAAGGCACTCCCCGCACTCCAGCCGAGAATCGAACGGGAGAACCTCTTGCTATGAGGCAACAACACTATCGCTGCACCATGGATTGTCATACATCAGTAATCTTTTTGAATGAAATGAAAACTATAAGACTATTGTCATACATCAGTAATCTTATAGTTGTTATTTCATTCAAAAATCATATTTTAATGGCATAAATGTTGCTAAATTGTTTTTGTCATTAATAATATATAGTTTAAGACTATATTTCTTGCAGTTCCCATGTATTCCTTAGTGTCACTGGCACATTTCACAGCTAGTCTACCTTGTATTTCATATAGCAAACATCAGCTCATAATCCTTATGATATTGCAGGATTTATCTACAGTGTTGTAACTGTAAGGATGGAAAATATAACAAGCATAGTAAACTTTAAACATGCTATAACATAGTTGTTTAGTACTTGCTACTGTCAACCCTTTTACTTACATGGGAAAAAGGTAACCTTACATGTACACCGACCATTTTCTTTTTTTTTCTCTTCTTCCTTCTATTCTCCATTTTCAGTAAATATTATCATTACTATTATGGCTTTTTTGAATTGTGAGATTACTCAAAATCATATTATAGATAATATAGAACATTCGAAGCGAGAACACACCTGATATAGAGACATAATCTCAACTCATATATTTATAACATTGCAACCATAAATATACTAATGAATAAGCAATAACCAGCAGCTTTGTAGTATCTGTGTGTCTCTGACAAGTATTTACCTATAGAATATTAAAAAGGATAGCAAGCTCTTCATTCGTAATTGACAAGTGTATATAACCTGGCATTTACTTTCATAGACTGAAATTAGACCTGTTATTTATATGCATATCATGTGCCAACAGCAACATATTAGTAAATGCCCATGCTATTCAATTCATATTTTAATACCTGTCATATTTTAAAAACATGACATATATAGATACTACAAAGTGATTAATGTGAATGTAGCTGACAATGGCTTTAGCACATGTGATGATATATAATATATATTCAGTATTGTAAGTGAAAGTGCATTGTGTAATATAGTAGTATGTCTATTTTAATCTAGGGTTCTATACTGATAATCAGTTTAGACATACAAGACAATCTCTTTGGCCTTAGTCATATAATGGGAGTTACTGTCTCTCCACAAAACCATTCATTTTCAATGAGGATGTTTAATATTAGTATATCTTGCTTTTAATATAAGCATATTTATGATTCAGCAATGCTTTTTTATGTATATATAACAATATCATAAACAAATCTATGACATTTTTCTTGCTCATTACTGCTTAATGGCTGTGTTACTCGACCAATTTAATATCTGCAGTGTATCTTAATAAGTAAACAGCAGCTCCCCTTTTTGTCTTTAAAAATACCTAAAAATAAGCAGCAGCATTCATGAACAATAACTGTCTTACTGTCCTAAGGTTGAGTATATTAGCAGTAATGTATTTACAAATATGTTGTATAGTTCCAGTCAAAGATTTAAATATATTATATTTTCATAAAGTTAAGTTAAATTATAGTAATTTACCTGAGTGATGATATCAGAGAACAGTGTTAACTGCTATATAGTTTCTTTCAAGTGATCATTTAAAATTAATGACAGATGTTACAGTATAATAAAATATCATGTATGTGATGATACCTTCTAAATTTGTAAGGTACTTCAGTGTACTTAATATTTGTTAAATTGACTGTAAAGCAATTTGCTATCTCATAAATAGTGTGCTTGTCACTTTAAGAAGCTTAAGAGCTTAAACCACACCCATACTGCCTTGTTTCACTGCTTACATCACTCACAGCCTGTTTACTTTCGTTTTGTGCCATTCGCACATTTGTAAATGATTTACTACACTCTAATGGAATGCAGAATATTCAAAATACCAATAAAACTATACAAATTTGATAGCAGCAACTGTCTTTACTAAGGGTAGTAGATGTCTCCTCCAGGAGCAGTGACAGATTTAGCAGAGGGGCTAGGGAAGGTAAAGCTCCCCTATTAATGGCATGATTATATTTCTTTCAAGTAAAGAAACATGGCACACACCTCTCAGCCATTTAGTATTTACCAAAAATACTGATTTCACCAATCATTCAGGGCCAGTCTCAAATTAGGAGCTGGCCCTTTTAATTAATTAATTCCTTCCTGTGTTACAAGGAGGGTGATGCATGGATTGGAAGAGTCACAAGAAGCACAGAATGTCTGAGATCACATGTCAAATGACCACACTGTGAGAGACTGTGAAATGCAGTTTTTTAATCTTTGTGTAAGGAGTGAATTTTCTGTTGAGGACATGATCTGAGACAGTTTATTGTGTTTTTAGCTAAGGAGGAGAACACATAGCTGTAGATGGCACTGCCAAAATCATTTCTGCAAGCCAACTTCATTGTTCCATGTGTAGTTCCCACTGCATTTCGTTGCAGAAGATACACCACAAGGCGGATCTCCTTTTCGGGAATATAAAAGACCATTTTGAAAGTGACGCGGTAGTGGTGCTGCGGTAGCGTTGTCACCTCACAGCAAGACGTTGTCCCGTTCGATTCTCCGCTAGAGCGTCTTCTGTGTGGAGGCATACATGAATGGGCATGCCTTCGTTGAAGGTTGTGCGTCAGAGCTGGTAACTCGGCACGTAAAAATCCACTACCAAACATTAGTGGACCGGAGTTCCGCTGTGGCGACCCCTAACCGGGATAAGCCGAAAGAAACAACAACAACAAAAAAAAAGACAATTTCGAAAGTGAAAGAAGAGACCGGAACACTAACTGAAGGAGGGAAGATTGAAACAGGTAGCTGAAGGGGAAAAGGGCTTTTGCAGCATGACTGGGTTTTCTTTTCTAATGCTTTGGGACAGGGAAGTGAAGTAGCAGATTGTGTCTGTCTCCTGCTGAAATCCTGGATGATAGTATTTTGTGGAATCAGGAGAGAAGTCTGAAACCAGTAGCTCCACCCCTGCTATGATTCAGCAAGAAAAGGAGTCCCCTTCGGCCTAGTATCGAGAAGCCATAGATGATTATCAGAGTTCTGGTAGGTGATTTTCTAGTGTTCTTATCAGAGGAACCACGGCGCCTGGTCACTAGGATATTCTCGACTGAGTGGTGAGAGGCTCTGGCCGTCATTTTATATTTTTATAAGATTGTGGTCCCCCCCAAAATGCTTTGTGGATTACAAATTACTGGGATCCATATGAGCTTCACCTTGGGCCCCATCATGCTGGCAGCAAGACTGTAAGTAGTCACTTGCCAGTGAACAGGGTATAATAGAGTGTTTCATAGTTGGTCTGTTTAGAATTGATCTAGGGGGTAGAGGGTGTTAGTACTGCTAAATGACATTGCATTCTCTAATGTTTGTATTGTGGCACTATAAATCTGTATTGTTCAATGACATTGCATTTTGCTTGTGTTAGTACTGCTGCCTTCAAGAATTTTGCTGCTTAATGACATTGCATTTTCTCCTATCTGTATTGCTGTATTATGACTCTTTTATTGCTTAATGACATTGCATTTTTCCCCGTGTTTGTATTGCTGCATTGTAAAGCTTTACTGCTCATTGATATTGCCTTCTTTGTTCATGTTTGAATGTCAAGACCTTCTTCTGTTGAGTTCTGGGGAAGAGGGTGAATATAGGTTTTCACTGCATGCTTATCTCACCTTGCTTTATTGCTAACTGGTGCACTGTTGAAATAATTTGTTTATGGTTGTGCTATTGTTTTTTTAAACTAGATGTGTCACCTAGAATAAAATCTGTCCCTCTTACCACCTTGGTGTGTTATGCCTAATAAAGGTGTCACCAGAGTCAGGTAGGAAGGAACCCATTCTCTTCACCTACACCTGCAGGTGCGCTACATTTGGGGGCTCATCCGGGATTGCCTGTACTGCCTTGGACTCCACCCTATTCCCCTGTACGTGTGGAAAGCAAATCCAGCAGAAACATGAACCCAGAAGTAGCCACTAAGTGGTGCAAACAGCACAATGCTCAGTCAAAGCATTGCTTAGTTCTAGTGTTGCCAGGGGTCGCATGGACTGATATGCAAATACATCAAGTCATAGGATCCTTGCCAGTTGTGGGGTGTTGATTTTTTTTTGGACAGCACTGTAGACCCTTCCGAGCAGAGCATATTGGCCTTATTAGAATGGAAAAGTTCTTTAGTGTATGAGCACATACCTTTGAGTGTACAAATTTCAGGTGAGAGTGCAGTCCGTGTGATAATCCCTGAGAAATGCACTACCTCAGCCACAGAGAAAATACCTGTGGAAGCTATTCAAGTAGGTCAGAACCTTACACCAGAAGCTGCAGCTTCACTGCCGATAAATACTATAGGGCCTGAAGTTTTGAATGCTTTGGGAAGTATTGTAGAAAAATGCTTAAAGCCTACACAGCCATTCAATGGGTTTGGCTACTGCAAATTGCATTTCTTTTCTGCCAAACAACCCACACCTCAGGGAGAAGAAGATTTTGAATCCTGGGTGGATCAGGCTTCACATGCCGCAGAGGAGTAGGATATCCCAGAATCTCAGAGGAAGCAGCAGATAGCTGAAAGTCTAAAAGGATTCGCTGTGGATACCATACGCAACCTAAGGATGGGTAAGCAAGATTGCATGGCCAAGGACTATTTAGGAGTATTGCAGGATGTGTTTGGAAGGACCAAGAGGGCTGCTGACCTACTGTATCAGTTTGAACATACATACCAAGAAGTTGGTGAGAAACTGATTACATTAAGCGATTAGATAAAATGCTCCACCAAATCATCCTAAAGAAAGGGGTGGATCCAAAATTAGCTGACTAAGTATGGATCGGACAAATTATACAGGGAGACCAAGCTATGGACCCCATTGTGTGGAAAATGAGGATGAGAAATAGGGAAGAGACTCTGACTTATTCTCAATTGGTTAAAGAGGTGAGGGAAGAGGAAGCCCTATTGGAAGCCAAATCTCAGTGTTCAACAGCAACTAAAACAGTGAGTGAATACCAGCAGGAACCTATAGCCATGTTCAGTATTCAAACAGGAGTTGTGGCCCAGAGTGTCCGTAATGTAGATGTGTCACAGTTGCAGATGCAGGTGTCTTCCCTGACCGACGCCATAGCTCAAGTCACCAAGACAGTTGCATAATTGCAGAAAGCCGTAGTAACTTTAGCTGAAGGGAGGAATACATCAGCTAGAACCTCCACAAAAGGACTCAGGGAAGAATGGAATCAGCCAATGCTCAGAGTTCCTACTGGATTTTGTTTTCGCTGTGGAGATGCAGGGCATATAAAACGACAGTGTCCTAATGCAGAGAACTTGAAAAGAGTGAACAAACTACTGTTGGCTAGTGCAATGCAGGGAAGCTTTAAAGGGCGTCAGTGAAGGAGCTAGCTGAGTGCCCAGTTCCAAAGAGCTCCATAAAATCTAACATCAAGAGTCAGCATCCTGAATCTCCTTTCCACACTAACTCTTGTAATAGGGGAGAGAAACTACCTACTATGCACACTTCTAGCTCATCTGAGGAGAATAACCGAATTGGAAAGCCATCTCAGCCAAAATCTCAGCATCTGAGACAGCAAAGCATTATTAAGCAAGAGTCTTATCCATTAAAATGGCAAAGTCAACCGGTGGTACCTCAACCACAGGATGACTGCCATACAGCTGAACAACACTGGAAACAGAAACTACCTGATGGCCTACTGGGACCATCCCCTGTCGTGTCAATAAAAATAGAAGAAGTGTATAGTAAAGCACTGTTGGATACTGGTGCACAAATCACCATTCTGTACAGAGACTTCTACCAAAAATACTTAAAACATTTGCCACTTGAAAAGTTAGAAGATTTGGAGAACTGGGGGGCTAAGTGACACAAAGTTCCCTTGTGATGGTTATGTCTCACTCAAGTTAGAATTTTCCACTTTAGTTTTTTGGGTCAACAAAAGTTTTCGAAACACTCGCTGTTGTGTGCCCTAGACCAAAAGGAAAGGATTCAGCATCTGTTTTATTGGGGAAAAAATACTGACCTTGTCAGAAGAATGCTGATGCCTAAATTGACCCAAGAATACCCAACACTTCATCCTCTCCTGAGACCAGTTTTCTGTGCCCTTCAAAGGGAGAAGGATAGTAAGAAAGATGAAATTGATCATGTGTGGACCCTGTCTGGGAAAGAGTATATAATTCATCCTGGTCAGATCACCTGCTTGAGAGCCAAAGTGCGGATATACGGACAAACAGTTTCCTCTCATCTCATGATGGAAACGGATGAAGAAAGTGACTTGCCACCGGGGCTGGAACTAGTCCCCGAAGTTTGGCCTGCTGACAAGTTAAAGCAGCCTTATGACACTTTGCCTGTCGGGTTGAAAAATAAAGGAAGTACTCCCATTGTTCTGAGTTCACAAGTGCGTTTTGGAAATCTTTATGCTGTCACTCCCTTACCTGCTTCTGTGTTGACCAGGAATGAGAGCACTAGTTGAAGCTGGAGTATATTGAGATAGGAGGTGGTCTCTTGCCCCCTGAGTGGCTAACCAGAGTCAAAGATCTACTAATGAAAAATAAAAATTGTTTTTCTACTAGTGAACTAGATGTGGGCTGTGCAAAAAGTGCAGAACACCGAATAAGAGTAAAAGTGGAACAGTCCTTCAGGGAACAGTCTAGAAGAGTAGCCCGAGGAGACATGGAGGACTTAAGAAAACATTTGGAAGAACTAAAAGCCGCAGGGATAATTTGAGAGTCAAGAAGTCCATATGCCTCTCCCATTGTCGCTGTTAGGAAAAATAATGGGTCAATTCACGTGTGTTGACTGTCATACTCTGAATCAATGAACCATTCCAGACCAGTACACAACTCCCCAGATTGAAGATGCACTAAATTGCCTGGTGAACAGTAAGTGGATCAGTGTGTTAGACATCAGGAGTGGATACTATCACATCCCTATGCACCCAGAAGATAAAGAGAAGACTGCTTTCATCACCCCTTTTGGGATTTTTTTGAGTTTGATCGCTTACATCAAGGTTTATTAAATGCACCGACAACTTTCCAGAGAATCATGGAAAGAACAGTTGGAGACATGCATCTCCTGGAAGTTTTATTCTACCTGGACTACATCATTGTCTTTGGGAGGACCATTGAAGAGCAGGAAGAAAGACTGATGAAGGTATTGGACAGGACTGAGAAGGAAGGCCTGAAGTTGTCATTGGACAAATGCAAGTTCTTCCAACCTTCAGTGACCTATGTGGGACATGTAGTGTCTGCAAATGGAATATCCACAGATCCCATCAAAGTTGAAGCGGTAACATCTTGGCCCAGACCTAAAACTATCACAAAGCTGCGACCATTCCTGGGCTTCTGCAGTTACTATAGAAGGTTTGTGGAAGGATTTTCAAAGATAGCAAGACCCCTCAACCATTTGCTCCAAAATGATGAGAAAGCAGATGAAACAGATGAATATATCTTTGTGAAAAAGCCTAAGAGACTGAGAGGTTCTAAAGAACTCATCGAGAGTCATTGGGCTACTGAGTGTGAAGAGTCATTTGAACAGCTTAAGTATTGCCCCTGTGCTGGCATATGCTGACTCAACAAAGCCATACACTTTACATGTGGATGCTAGCAGGGATGACTTAGGAGGAGTCCTTTACTAGGAGTATGACAAGAAGCTGAGACCTGTGCTTTTATCAGTCGGAGTTTATCCCCCACAGAAAGAAACTATCCTGCGCACAAGTTGGAATTCCTTGCCTTAAAGTGGGCGGTAGTGGACAAGCTGCATGACTATCTCTATGGGGCTGAATCTGAAGTGCAGTCTGACAGCAATCCTCTGACACATCCAGACCACTGCAAAGCTAGATGCTGCTGGCCACAGATGGATGGCAATTCTATGCAAGTATAATTTCAGTTTAAAATACCGCTCAGGACATGAAAATGGAGATGCTGATGGTCTGTCCAGAAGACCTCAGAGAGATTTACACCCCGATGATGAATGGGTGTAAATTCCAGTGCCAGGGGTGAGAGCTATGAGAGATTTCAACCTGTTATCAACACACTGAATGTTGGGCCCAAAAGTTGGGTTTGTCTGCAGCAAGCATACCCCAAGCTTACTGTAATCTGGTCATTTTGCAGGCTTCATCGCTACCAGCTTTGAGTAACAGTGACATCAGGCGAGATCAAAGAGAAGACCCCGTAGGTCAGCTGGTGGTAGCTGCTTTAGAGAAGAAACAAGTTAATATGCTTCGCATGGATATTCATCCTCTGGCAAGACTTTTGGCCAAAGAATGGGGCAGACTTCAGATACAGAATGGACTAGTGTATAGGAGATCTCCTAGTGCACTTGGCAGTGAAAAATGGCAATTGTTCCTCAGAATTATAGAGAAGTAGTACTCTGGTCATTGCATGATTAACATGGTCATCTTGGTTATGACAGAACTATGGGTCTGGTATAAGACAGGTTCTACTGGCCATGCATGAAGCAAGATGTTGAGGATTATTGTCGTACATGTCTTCATTGCATTCAGAGAAAGACTCTGCTGACCAGAGCTGCCTCATTGGGTCAAATGGAAAGTAGTGGACCCATGAAACTGGTCTGTATAGCTTTTCTGTGCATTGAACCGGATGAAGGAGGGATCAGTAATGTGCTGGTGGGGATAGAGAACTGTACCAGGTACGCTCAAGCATTTCCCACTTGCAATCAGAAAGCTTTTACAGTGGTGAAACTACTAGTTGGAAGTTCTTTGTACACTATGGCCTGCCAAAAAGGATACACTCTGATCAAGGCCATGATTTTGAGAGCAAGCTTGTCCATGAATTACTCACTGTGTTGGGAGTCCAAAAAAGCTGCACCACTCCTTATCATCCTCAAGGGGATCCTCACCTGAGTGTTTCAACAAAACTTTACTAGACATGTTGGGGACACTATCTGCTGAGAAGAAGAGTTAATGGAGTAGACATGTAGCCACAGTGGTGCATGCTTACAACAGTTCTAAAAATGATGCTACAGGATTCTCGCCTTACTGCCTAATGTTTGGAAGAGAAGCTCGTCTTCCTGTTGACGTCACCTTTGGAATCACAGCTGATGATACACCAGTGCGATCTCAAGGCAGTTATGTGGAGAAACTAAAGAAGAACCTCAGACAGGCTTATGAGCTTGCTGAAAAATCAGCAGGACAAAAACATCAGTGAAACAAGGCTCACTGTGACAAATAAGTAAATATGCATGACTTGCAGCCAGGGGACAGACTTCTTTTGAGAAATTTGGGACTACAAGGAAAGCATGAACTTGGTGACCGCTGGGAATCTGAGATTTACATAATTTGTTCTCAGCTACCTAATATCCCTGTCTACCAAGTTTGCCCTAAGGGGTAAGAAGGACCCATTAAAACCTGGCACTGAAACAACTTAATGCCTTTGGCAAAATCTGTGAGACTCATGAATCCGGAACCCAGAATGGCTCAATGGAAGCCTAACTCAAGGCGATCCAGAAGGCTAAGGTGGAGAGGAACTATCCTGTCCAATATTCAAGAGCTTATGCTTCCTCCTGCTGAAGGAGGAGGACAGTAATGATGACTGGGGTTTCAGTGGGCTTTTTTATGTGAATGTTCAATAAACTGGGGGCTGTAATCTCAATGTAAATGCACCAGAATTTGTTCCTTGTCATTTTGAGCAGCCCAGACCTAACAATAGATTAAGTAATATTTCTTTGCCTCTTGCAGAACCTGATACTGATGGAGGCCCTGCTGTGCAAACTTCAGAAAATAGTGCTGAGGACACTCATAACGTTATGGAAAACGAAAGTGAAGTTATACAAGAAGAGATCCTAGAAGTAGACAATATGCCTACTGAAAAACTAGACATTGAATGTGATGTGAGTGACAAACCTTCTGAGCAAAATTCCTTAGCTGTCTCTTCAGAACCAAAACTGCAGAAACTGATTCGGCCCCCACAGAGACTTCCCTATAACAGTTTGGGAAATAGTTCACATGAACCTGTGACCACAGCTCATTGGAGGGTCTGTGCTCATAATCCCTATGCCTACTACTCCAGTGGTGACACCCCATCCCAAGTTATGCATAAGGCTGATTTCCCTTGGTGCAATGTACCTTTTGAATGCAAAAATATTGTTCAGCTGTTGGTGCATTATTGTTTGTAAATATTTTCTGCTAATCTACCTTTGACTTGGGAGGACCCAAGATTTTCAAGTGGGGAGAGAGTATAGCACCCACTGAATTTCATTGTAGAAGTAATAGACTGTAGTTTCCCATTACACCACAAGGCAGAGCTCCTTTTCATGAATATAAAAAGTTTTGAAAGTGAAAGAAGAGACTGGAACACTAGCTGAAGGATGGAAGACTGAAACAGGTAGCTGAAGGGAAAAGGGCCTTGCAGCATGACTGGATTTTCTTTTCTAGTGCTTTGGGACAGAAAAGTGAAGTAGCAGATTGTGTCTATCTCTTGCTGAAATACTGGATGATGGTATTTTGTGGAATCAGGACAGAAACCT
This sequence comes from Protopterus annectens, assembly GCF_019279795.1. Classification (NCBI taxonomy): domain Eukaryota; kingdom Metazoa; phylum Chordata; order Ceratodontiformes; family Protopteridae; genus Protopterus; species Protopterus annectens. The sequence continues at coordinate 1,606,098,701 of NC_056743.1, read as the reverse complement.
GAAATCAGTAGCTCCACGCCTGCTGTGATTCAGCAAGAAAAGGAGTCCTCTTGGGCCTAGTACCGAGAAGCCATAGATGATTACCAGAGTTCTGGTAGGTGATTTTCTACTGTTCTCATCAGAGGAACCACAGCGCCTGGTCACCAGTATATTCTCGACAGAGTGATGAGAGGCTTTGGCTGTAATTTATATTTTTATAAGATTGTGGTCCCCCCCCAAATGCTTTGTGGATTACAAATAACTGGGATCCATATGAGCTCCAACTTGGGCCCCATCATGCCAGCAGCAAGACTGTAAGTAGTCACTGGCCAGTGAACAGAGTATAACAGAGTGTTTCATAGTTTCATAGCTGGTCTGTTTAGAATTGATCTAGGGGGTAGAAGGTGTTAGTACTGCTAAATGACATTGCATTCTCTTATATTTGTATTGTGGCACTGTAAATCTTTATTATTCAATGACATTGCATTTTGCTCGTGTTAGTACTGCTGCCTTTAAGAATTTTCCTGCTCAATGACATTGCATTTTCTCATATCTGTATTGTTGTATTATAACTCTTTTATTGCTTAATGATCTTGCATTTTTTCCTGTGTTTGGATTGCTGCATTATAAAGCTTTACTGATCATTGATATTGCCTTCTTTGTGCATGCCTGAATGTCTATTTAGTTCTGGGGAAGAGGGTGAATGTATGTTTTCATTGCATGCATATCTCACCTTCCTTTATTGCTAACTGGTGCACTATTGAAATAATTTGTTTATGGTTGTGCTATTGCCTTTTTAAACTAAATGTGTCACCTAGAATAAAATCTGTCCCTCTTGCCACCTTGGTGTGTTGGGCCTAATAGGGTTGTCACCAGAGTCAGGTAGGAAGGAACCCATTCTTTTCAGCTACACCTGCAGGTGCGCTACACATTCATTGAACTATATATATGTGCTACATTGCCATTTAACTGTCTAGGCTGCTTGGATGCTGGACTACTTACAAGGTGAAAAATGGTGGGCAAACTGAAGGATTTCAATAAAAACAAGAATCAGACTGTTTACCTGACTTAAGAGTCAAACCGTTTTCATCTTGTACAACTTAATTCCGACTTCTTGTTCTTAAGTTGTACAAGATGTGCACAAATAACAAAATCCACTAAAACTGATCTGTTTTTGGTGTTTTTGATTTTATTGTTTATAGTCTTTCTGCCTAAGCTATTGTTTAGTTTTGAGTTGATGGTTTTAACTTGAAAGATTTAATTATGGAGTAGTTTGTGGTCTATTCATCAGGAGTGTTGGGTGTGGATCATCTTATCTGACGAAACTGCTTTTTGAGAATGATAGTGTTTTTTATAAGTTTGCTTGGCAAAGTTTGAAACTATGACTTCAGAAATTGTTGAGAAGGTTTTTATCAGGATTGCACAATTCTTTTATGGAAAAGAAGCAAACATTATCAATGCAGTATTTTTCTTGCATTGAGAATTTAATTAAGTAATTTGAAAGGAGTACAGGAAAACAGTAACAAAAAAGATGTGAGCAGCATTTGGCAGAGGACGGGGCTGTTCTGTGCAGGTGCCTAAAATATGGTTGGAATTACAGTTGCATTTAGGAATGAATTCTCCAAGCTTTAAAATGATCAGTCAAATCATTCTCTTTATTCTATACTTTTCACCTTGCATTTCCTTGGGGACAAAAGACATTTTTGTCACTTTCTCAGTTTAGCTAGTGGTTTTACACAATGAAATATATTTGGCTGTAATTTCTGGGAATTGGGGCTATCTATAGATAAAAATGACTGACTTTCAAAAATGACTGGCTTTCTCATAACAAGTTAAATAGTCAATCTGGATTTACTGTGCATTAGTGTAAAGAAAATATATACTTTATCTGTGAAAAAATGGCTAAAGTAAAGTAAAGATGATGAATGCAGAGGCAGTTTGCTGGTGAAAATAATTTACCCTTGCTTTTTTTATGATTAATAAACAATCACTGATGTGGTGTGATAGGAGCAGTGTAGTAGAAGCCATTTGCTGAAATCAGTGTAACATAAGCATTATTGTGGCTTATGCTTGTGTGTGTGTGTGTTTGTGGGGGGGTGCATATTTAAGGCTAACTTTCTTTCATAGTCATACCTAAGCACTGTATACAATAGTGGTTAACTTTGGTGGTCTAGGCAAGATGTGTGTGAAAGCAGTTGATAATAGGCACAGTGGTACAGTGAGTAGCACTGCCATGTCATAGTACTTTGTTTTCTGACAGAGTTCATGGCTATGATTCCTACTACATGGAACATTTGCCAGGTGCTCTGGTTTCTGTAGGCACCCACAAAACATGCCATAGATGAATTGTCATTTCTCCAGTTTACCTGTAGGTAAGCAAGCACAGTATGTTTGCATATGTGTGCCCATGTTGTGAAAGACCTCACCTGTCAGGCTCAGTATCAGTATCTGAGTGTGTTTGCATATTTTTGATTATGTGTACATGTGAAAAAATAATATCATTGATTTTATCTGTGAACCTGCACACTATGGCTTTCCTAGATAACTGTAGAAAAACAGTTAAGCATTTCTGAAAAAAAATAATTAGGGCAGAAAATGCACCACAGAACATCTAGACTCTCAGAGCTTCCAGGATAATGGCAGTCCCCACTCCCACAGGCAGTGTTGGCCCAGACCTAGTAGGGGGCTCCAATCTTCAACCTCTGCTCTATGTTTCATCTAGTCTAAAACCAGCAATGATCAGAGGTGTGCGCAGGTTTCTGTAGTTTAACTTGTATGAGGGTAGGGGACAGAGGGCAGGATAGTGTGGATATTACTTCTTTAATTTTACTCAGAGTCATACCTTGCGTGTTTACAGAAGGTTACCATAGCTTGGCTAGGGGCAATGTACGGTTTAGTAGGAAAAATTTGAATATATTACTGTGATAATTTTTTTTCACTTTCTTCAATATCAAACATCATACATAGACACTGAAGGTGGCTATCTTTTGTAAGTAGAAGTAAGGAGGAATGCAGTGCATGTATATCTGCCAACCTCAGATTGAAACATGCCACTGCGGCCATTTGTTCACTCACTTTTGTCTCTGTCTGAAATCAGAGAGGTACAAGAAATTGTCTGCGTTTTGGGGGATGTAGTGCTGGGGAGGCATATAGTTTCTTTGTATGACAGAAACTAAAAATACCTATGGCCATTTTTTCTTCACTTTTATCCCAGTCTAACATTAGAATGGTACATCCCAATCTATTACCAGTAGAATGCATAGAAGGCACACAGACTACATTTTTGGAAGGTTAAGGAGACAGACAGTATTCCTAGATATGATTTAAAAAGAATTATGTATCTTCAAAAGGATTTGTCTTCTCTGTAATTCCTTTCCTTAGCCATGATGTTCATTCAGGCCGCCAGTGGATCCATCATTTGGGAAAAAGCTCTAAAATGCACCTCATATTATCTAGAACTCCATGGCCTCAGGGGATCTAGCGACCGCCAGGCTTCTGCCTTAATTCAATCAATTTATTGCAGTCTTGGCTAGTTAGGATGTGGCAAAATGATGGAGGAAAAGTACTCAAAGATATGAAAAATAAGAAAAAAACAAGAAATGAGTAGTATAAATGTGGGAAGGGTTCTGGAAAGGGGGAAAAGAGATGGGCAGCCAACACAAGCACAAATTATCAACATTGGCTAAACTTCATTCTTACAATTATGAATTCCTTTAATGTCCTTAGTGCCTGTATAAAATTTTCTTTCTGCAATTCTGTGCTCACAGCTTCATAAGTGAGTTTCTATATATGCAGAACATGCAAACAAATGATATTACGATGGTCCAAGAAGTGGGATTAAGTGGTATTGAATGACTACTGTCATATATGCATAGTTGTCAGTACCTTTCCCATCCACATCTATTCTGGATCCACCACTGAGGAGTGACCCACAAGAAGGACTTTGACCACAACAGTGGAAGATTCAAATCTAATTTAGTATACAGAGCGATTCCAAGTTATTTAGGTGATGCTGTGCTCCATTTATAGTATAGAAGGATCACTGTCTGCTTGAGATGCTGAGGCAAAATATTTGATGGGAATGTTTCTGGTTTATTACTACTGATATTTATATTATTTCTTTATTTATGAGTAATTATCTTTAAACTTGATATATGAGCAAAATTATCCAACAAAGCTACAACTTTAGGAATATCATGTACTGAATTTTGAGTTAAGGAAACACAACTGTCCACAAACAGAGCTTTGGTTTCTGCACCACACACTGACTAGTCCTACATGTCCTTTTTGGCATGCAGCTACCAAACTAGGTGTCCAATAGCCATAGGAAATAATGATGGGACAGGGGGACATCCATACCATGTATCCTTGAATAATGTAAAGGGAGGTGACAGATTATTTGTGTAAAAGTTTCACTGTCAAAGTGGAATATAGGGCCTGAGAAGCAAAAGAAAAAAAAGAAGGCCGGACTCCCATTCATTGCATAACATTCTATAAGTAATATCAATGCATGAAGTCAATTTTTTTGAAGTCTATAAACATGACAGTAACAGGTTTAAGAATATTTCCCAACACTTGCATTCATGTTTTTATTCTATACAAGTGGTTTCTATAAAAAGATGCTGTCAGACAGCTTGCATGAGCAGTACTAATTAAATAGGGCAGTAAGATTTCAATTACCTGCAAAAATCCAAACATAAGTATTGGCATCTAAATTAATAAGGAGACTGGCATGTAGTTTGACACTAATTTGTCTTTTCCAAATGTAGACAAAAGTATAATGATAAATGTCATGGAGGAAAATTTTACCTTTGCTTCTAACTGAAACATTTCATATAATGCCATAACAACAGGGAAGAGGGTCAGAAAATGCCTTTTCTTTGGGTGTATGTCCAATCATGTCTTGAACTTCTTCAAAAAATATGGGACGGTCAACGAATCAGTGTGGTTTGCCCGGAGCTTTAGAATGTTAGCTTTGTTTAGAAACTGCTTCAGGCTTTCCTCTAATGTGTGAAGCAGCTGATCTAGATCTTTATATAGTGGCTCTTTAAACCATATAAAACCTTATAATTTGCATGTGTGTGCCTAGTTACTCATGTATGTTATCTGAAATGCCCCATTAACCAAGCTGAGTTGTTTTGGTTTTTTTTTTTGCTTGATGTAGTATGCTAACAGTTTGCTAGTTTACTTGATCTGCATCCCGCAACCCACATTTATTTTGCTGCCAAACTCCAAGTACAGCTGAGCTCTTTTTAGTTTGACATTGCTGAAGGTTTTGAGTTACTCTGAACATTTTATGATCTGCTTGTCTTTAAACTGTGTCAATCTGCATATTTCCCATTTTTTCTTTGTTTTCTCCTCTAGCTGTAATATTTTTCACTCCATAACAGTGCTAAATCTCCAATTTAAAAGTTACACCAAATTTGTACTGTGAAACTATTATCAGGATTTTACATGAGAAAGTGTAGCATCTCATTTAATAAAGTTAAACGGATCTAAATGCAAAGGACTGGATCTTGCCTGCAGTGGCAGTAGTTCTAATATAAAGGAGACAGCCACGCAGTCTAACATGGGCACACCAGAATTTCTTTGCCACTAATATCCTTCGCTGAACCTAACCAGTAATATAGTTTGCTCATGTGTAGCTGCTCAGGTGAGGCAAAAGTGCATTTTGTAGCCTACAGATGCTGAATTCTCCATACACTTACCAGGTTTAGCTCCACCAACCCTTGTTACTTTAGTCTCTGTGCTCTGAAGCATATTTCTGCAGTTGGCATTTTTCTGTAAATAAGAGCATTCTATACCAGGGTATTATATGTGTATCTGCAAAGATCAGAAATAACTGGAAAATCCTTTTGGTCTTTAGATTGACAATACTACTTTTTCCACTGGGAAGCATTAAAAAGTGCCAAAACCCAGCACAGCCCTTTTTTTTCAACCAGTGATCTTTCTATATTTTCCATCTTAGTCTGTTTTTTACTAAAAAACTGTTCTGTCATACAAGTCTTTTCAGACTTCTAAAAATATGTCCTTCCCAGAATTTCCCCAACACTCGCAGTTGTTTTTTAGCGGTCCTTACATGTTGCATACTGATGACATCAACTTTCACTTTTTCAAAGAGCTTCTTTGTAACAAGGTATTTAACAAGGGAATTTAGACCATAAACAGAAAATGGAGCAAAAAGAACAGACAAGTCTGGAATTCACAATGTGATGAACTTAAAAATAATAAAAACACTTGTAAAATACACCAAAGATTAAGTGCTTTTGTGCCACTTGGCGAACTTCATCAGAATGCCGTAATTTGCCCAAAAACTCAGTTTAAACCAAAATTTCCCCTTGATTACAACTAATTAATGTTAATTATTTAAACACTTGATACAATTTAAAGAAACATACACTTTTAAAACAATGCTGTCTTTTCTAAGTGATGTGAAATCTTTTACTCCGCAGGCCACGGTGGTGCAGCGGTTAGCATTGTCACCTCACAGCAAGAGGTTCTCCCATTCGATTCTCGGCTGGCGCGCCTTCTGTGTGGAGTCCGTCTGTCCTCCCTGTGGTTGAGTGATGTTTAAAGACATGCAGATAGGTGCGCGCATGAATGGGTGTGCCTTCTTTAAAGGTTGGGCATCGGTCTGGCAACTCGGCACCATAAAATCCACTGCCAATTATTAGCGGACTGGAGCTCCGCTGTGGCAACCCCTAACTGGGAAAAGCCGAAAGACTAAAGAGTGAAACCTTTTACACCAGAACATATCTACACATATATTCAAAGAATACACACACAAAAACTTGTTACATAAAGAATATATATAAATAAAAGTTATTAACTCATGCACTTTGTCTCAAAGAACTTCCCAGTGGTGGAACATAAATATAAATATAACCAGTTGTGATAAACCTTACAGATCTATTTTAAAAAGATGTTATTTAAATCAACACCACTTTATGAAAGCTCTCAACTAGAGTGCTGGTTGCAAAGTTATACTATCATTCAAACCTGGGGGGGGAAGCATTCAACCCAATTTGCCATATTACCTCTGTATATTCAAAAAATTCTCCCAATTGCCCTGCTGGGATTCCTTTTCACTATTTCAACTATACCAAACAAAACCTTTTTATGATTGTTACAATTCTCAGTGTGTCTAGTGAGGGCGTTGTTGGGGTTCTTTCTACCTATATCATAATTGTGTTCATAGATCCGTTTTCTCAATGTCCTCTCAGTTTTACCAATACAAAACCCTTCATACCCCAAACATTTTGCCAAATTAATTTTTTGGAATATAAAGAGGTAATATGGCAAATCTGGTTGAATCCCTCCCCAGGTTTAAATGATATTATAACTTTGCAACCAGCACTGCAATTAATAGCTTTGATAAACTGAAGTATTGATTAAATAATAATATTTTTTAAATAGATTTGCAAGGTTTATACACAAGTGGTTATTTTATATTTATATTTATGTTCCAACACTGGGAAGTTCTTTGAGATGAATTTTATCAGTTAATAATTTTTATTTACATATATTCTTTATGTAACAAGTTTTTTTTCTTGTGTGTATTTTTTGAATACATGTGTAGATATGTTCTGGTGTAAAAAAGCTCCTATCAGTTTGAAAATACAACATTGTTTCAACAGTGTATGTTACTTCACATTTTATTCAGGGTTTAATTAATTAACATTAATTAGTTTTAATCAAGGAGAAATGTTGGTATAAACTGAGTTGGGGAAAAGAGTGCTTAATCTTTGGTGTACAGTTGTTTTTACTATTTTTTATTTAAGTTCATTACATTGTGCATTCTGGACTTGTCCATTCTTTTCACTCCATTTGCTGTTCAAGGGAATTTAGACGCCTAAGTTTTACAAAAATGTACATAACCATGTAGCTGGCATAATGGTCAAGGTCTTCACCTCCATGCACAAGGTTCATGGCTTGATTCTGACCTCTGGCTAGTGCCAGTTTGGAGTTTGCATGTTATCCCAGTGTCTCTGTGGAGTTCCTCCCATCTCTGAAAACATGCTGAGTGTTCCCATCTCAAACTCATGCAAGAATGGAACACAGACTCTACATGGTGCCCTATAGGGGAAGAGCTGTATAGCCCAGCTACTTTGGGTATCTACTGTAGTGCACAGTATCTTCAAGGTAAGAGAACACAGAACATAGACTGCAGTTGCGTAAAATATAGTTCTAGGAGATTCAGTCATGTTGACTAATGTTGCCAAATGTGCATGGGTATTTGCCAGTAATAAGTGGGTTTAGGACCCAGACTACTACTACCTACATCAGGGACCCATGCTAATGGTGGCAGGGATATATGTGCCCCTACTGGCAGTGTGTGCCTGACATACATCCCTGGGTCAATAAGCTACTGTCCAGTTGCCCAGCTTTGGTTACCTTGGATAGCTCTGTTGAGTTAAAGCTGGATATGAACTAAGAATTGCTACACTCAATGTAGGTAGTAGATGACATGATGGTAAGGATGAGGCTGGACAGCCTATGTAACCAGTAGACAAGATGGAAGGGCACTGCAGCAAAGCCATTGGCTTGGGATCCAGAGCCTACTACTCAGGAGGAGGACAGGCTAGAAATGGTCTGGGAATTATGATGAGGGGGGAGGCTTCAGAAGGCAGGGAGGGATGTTCTCAGCATTAGAGATAGGCTTATGGCAATCAGACTCCAGCCTAATGATAGGGCAGTACTCATAATCTCAGCCTATACCCCTCAGCAGGGTTGTGACACTGAGGAAGACAGCAGTTGCAGGACCTATTAGATAAAGCAGGACATGATAATGATGATGAATAATGAATGAATTGAATGTACACATCTGGACAGACAGAACACAGTATGAGGACTGACCAGGTCTATATGGGTGGGGCAACAGGAATAAAGAAGGAGAGGTCATTTTACATTGCTGTCTGGCAAATGGCATGATAGTAGCCAACACATTGTCCAGAAAGAGAGACATCTTAAAAAAAAATAGAAAGATCACATAAAGAGTTACAAGAGGCAACTCAGGTAGATTTCTTCCTAGTAACGAAAGGGCACTGGGGTAGAATTAATGATTGCCAAGTCATCCCCAGTAAAACAGTCAACCCACAGCATAAACCACTGGTTGCCACAATCAACTGCAAGCAATGGTTGAAGAAGGCTTTAAGGTCAACAATTGTCATACTGAAAGACCTGAAAGTTAACTGGAGAGAAAGTACCACAGTTCAATTAATTAATTATTTAAGACTCTAGCACCTCATGAAGAAGAGGAAATAGGTGGAGTTGAAGGAAAAAAGCAGCACCTCAAAACAGCATGTGTGAGCACTAAAGAATAGATATGTAGTTGAACCAGGTATGAAAGTAAGGTACATAAGGAAAGCTGATGATGGAAAGCAGAAGTCCAGGAAGCCATCAAAAGAACGGAAGAGTGCAGGAAAAAGTGGGAGATAGAAAAGACAGACCAGGCTAGGAAGAAATACTGGTTTGGTAACAAAGAGGCTAAGAAAGGAGTTGCAATAGCAAAGAACAAGGCATGAGAGGCTCTCTACCAACTGCAGGAAAAAGACTCAAGTAAATGGCACAAAGAAACTATATCAGGTTGCAAAGCAAAGAAAGAAAATAAAGATAGTCAGACACCTTTCATAAGGGATGCCGGCAACAACCTGCTCACAAGTCCACAGGACATCAAAGGCAGATGGCAGGAGTACTTCCAGCAGCTGCTGAATAAAGAAAACCCCACAGAAGCTATACTGCCCAAGGCACAGCCTGCAATGTGAAAAGAGGAGGATCCCAACATAGAAGAAATAAGGACAGAACTTAGGAAAATGAAGTCAGGGAAAGCAGCAGGCTCAGGTGAGGTCACAGCAGACATGATAAAGGTACTGGGTGAGATAGGAGAGAATATGCTCCTGAGGGTATTCAGAGCAGTGTGGAGAGAAAGGCATATCCCAGAAAGGCATATCCCAGATGACTGTAGAATAAGTATACTAGTGCCAATGTACAAGAACAAAGGGGACATTCATAACTGTGGATAGTACTGAGGTATCAACCTCCTGTCACATTAAATGAAAGTTCTAGAGAAGGTGATGAACAAATATGCAGATTAGTAGAAAGTAAGATGGAAGATGAGCAGTTCAGATTCAGATCAGAATCTAGTACAACTGACCTGATGTTTGCAGTGAGACAGGTACTTGAGAAGAAGCTAGAAATGATGAAAGAGATCAAGTGAGCATTCCCAGACGTGGAGAAAGCATATGACAAGGTCTCAAGAAAGCTGATTTGGGCAGTCCTGCTATGGTTTGATGTCCCAGAAACATTGATAGAATTAGTGCAAGCTATGTACAAGGACCTAATAGTGTTTGGTCTCACAGAAGGATTCCTAGTGGAAGTAGCTGTGCATCAGGGTTTATTTCTGCTGTAATATACTACATTAGCAAACAGATCAGAGGGGCTAGGCCAACAAAGTTGCTGTATGTAGACTATGTGGCACCAGAGGCAGATTGAGGAAGAACTTCAGCAAAGGATAGTGGAATGGAATGCAAAACTGAAGGCATATGGGATGAAAGTGAGTACAGACAAGACAGTAGTAATGGCAGCAAATGGGGGAAATCAAAAGAAGCTGATAATTGAGATAGAAGGGAAAATAGTACTACTACTAATAATAATGATAGTAGTAGTACTACTAATAATGACAGTAGTACTACTGCTAATAGTAGTATTACTACTACTAATAATACTACTACTAATAATAATATTAGTACTACTACCACTAATGATAATAATAGTAGTACTGCTACTACTAACACTACCACTAATAAAAATAATAATGATGATAATGTGAAATTGTACTAATAGACAACATACTATCCCAGGTGCACCAGAGACAGGGAATATAATTCCACTAGCAGCAAAGAGAGACAAATTAATCCTCAACACTGCAATATAATTTCTGTATTGTTCAGGACTCCTGACCCTAAATCTACAGGTTTACAGTTCTATCAACTTCCTAGCCAATTAATTCAACCCAAACCGTACCTCATCTAATACTTTCATATTGATGCTCTTGGTATTTCTTCTCAATAGGGGCATGTCACAATTTTAAACAAAACACCTATATCCCTCACACAAACTCTTGGCACTCAACAGTACATTCTAAACCAAAATGTTACTTCAGCACATAAAAAGAAGTTATGTCTTACCATAACATTTCATCTGTGTTGTTGATCTTCTTCCATTCATCACTGATGGGTTCAGTTCCGAGCCCTCAGGACCGTGTCGGCCTAATACCAAGCACGCGTACACCAAAAACTCTCGAGCTAAGCTGCTACCAACAATGCCCTTCTCCCTGTTAGCTCAGATTAAGTTTGCATAAGACATATAAAAGTAAGGCAGAGGCCATTTCTGCGCAGAAACCCTGAAAACACCACAAGGACCCATGAGATCCTCCAGGAGTCTTTGCTGGGGGATGCAGGGTGGGATGTGATGAATGGAAGAAGATCAACAACACAGATAAAGAAGTTATGTACTTATCATAACGTTCCATGTGAGTTGTTTATCTCGCCTTTATTCTCACTGATGGTTTCGGAGCCGATCCTCGGCTCCGACACGGCCGATAGCAAAGCTCAAGGTTTGCCAGTAGCTCGAGACCAAGCCCCTTATCCCACACTACACTGCTGGAATTACCTCAGATCTTGTTTGCTGCGAGTATGTATACCCTTTTATTTATTTCTACAAGGAAGCACTTCCCGAAGGGGAAGAAGAAGTATTGAATAACCAGGATGGTACCAGCCTCTAAGTCAACTGTCTGCCTGGAGGGGGAAGGAGGGAGGAACGTGAGAATAAAGGCGAGATAAACAACTCACATGGAACGTTATGGTAAGTACATAACTTCTTTATGTGAAGTTGTTAAATCTCGCCGTTTATTCTCACTGATGGGTAGTGTCCCTAGCACCCTCAATCTTGGGTGGCTCATGGATGTACGTTTTTCAGTACCGTGGAATCAAAGGAAGACCTGTCCCTGGAAGCCTTATCTACTTTGTAATGTGTGATAAAGGTATGAGGCTTAGACCAAGTGGCTGCAGCACAAATATTGTCAAGGGGCAATTTAGCCTGAAAGGCAGAAGACGTAGAAATGGCTCTGGTAGAATGAGCCTTAGGTTTGTGTGTCAATGGCATGCTTGCATTCGCATAAACAAAGGCTATACAATCTGATAACCATTTAGATAAAGTTGCTTTAGCCACTGGATTACCTTTTCTAGCCTCCAAAAAGGATACAAAAAGTTGATTTGATTTTCTAATATCCTTAGTTCTGTCAAGATAAAATCTGAGCTGTCTGTGTACATCAAGTTTGTGCAGCATGTATTCCAATTTGTTAGAGTGGTTGGGAAAAAAGACTGGCAGCTGAATGACCTGATTGATATTGGATTCAGGACAGACGTAAGTCAAAAAGGAGGGGTTTGTTCTGAGAGATACTCTATCCGCATGGAAAATCATGTAAGGAGGCCTGACAGATAATGCTTGAAGTTCTGACACTCTGCAGCAGAATTAATGGCTACCAGAAATATAGTCTTCCAGGACAAATATTTGAGATCACAAGAAGATGCTGGTTCAAAAGGGGGAAGAATAATTTGAGAAAGCATAAAATTCAAATTCCAGGGAGAATAAGGGATTTTGACAGGAGGTCTCATGTGAAAAGCACCTTTAAGAAAAGCCTTAGATAACTTATGGCCCATAACGTTCAACCCATCGAATCCAAGGTGGAAATTTTATATGGTGGCTAACTGGACTCGAGCTGTGGCAGCTGCTGCTCCTTCCTTAAAGATTTTTGTCAAAAATTCTAAAATGGACGACAGATGAGCTCAAAAAGGGTCGATTTTCTGTATATTGGCCCAAATTGTGAACCTGTTCCACTTACTATGGTACAGTTTCCTGGTGGATGGCTTATGAGAAGACAAAATATCATCTGAGATAGAATGAAGCCTGGCAATTAGGGGAAGTGGATTAGCCAAGCAGTCAGCTTTAGGGACTACAGTAAAGGATGGAGGTCCCCTGACGGGTGTGTCAGAAGGTCCGGAACTGGTCCAGGATCCATGGGTTCTCCAGCAGATGATGGTGAAGGAAGGGGAACCAAATCTGTCGAGGCCAGTAGGGGGCAATGAGGATAACTGTCCTTCCTAGCGATTTCGCTTTCTGTAAAAACCTGGGTATCAATGGAAAGGGTGGGAATGCATAAAGGAGACCTGGGGGCCAATCGTTCACGAATGCTTCTCTCGGGAGATGTCCTGGAGGTGGTATTAGGGCAAAGTAGCTTCTCCATTTGGTATTGATATGACTGGCAAAGAGGTCGCAGCAAGGCTGGCCCCATTTGCGGAAAATCAAATCCGCATCTCGTTGGTTGAGAGACCACTCGTGAGGCAAAAGTATTGCCCTGCTCAGCTTGTCCGCTATCACGTTGGATTTCCCCGGGATGTTCATCGTGTTTCACTGTTGCAGTCATTACACTTGGGTTATCCTGCTGGCAGGCTACCCGCAGTCGGCCTGAATTCCAAAGTCCTGGTCCGGCGTCAGTTGCTGTTGCCTCTTTCCTGACGTCAGTACGCCAGGGGTAAAAAAGATGCAGCCGACGCCATTTTCTTCAGTTTTTCTTGCCGCGCGGTGCCCGAAGCAAAAGCAGTTTGCAAGTGCCGATCGGCCGACTCCTGAGATTTTCAAAACCGAATTTCAGATCCGAAGTCTTCATTAAAGCTAAGTACCCCGTTGGGGAAACTTTTTTCTTGCTCCAGACCGATGTCAGAAAAAGTTAACTAATGTATTTCTTGTGGGAAGCAAATACCTCAAAAGGATTTTCATTCTTACTGTATTCCTTGCCTAGGCCCTGACCACGACGTTGCTAGCTGTCGGTTTTGTGCTAGATTTAACCAACGCACTAATTAAGCGTCGGTACGATTTTGCCTTTCATTACTTTGGCCGAAGATTTAATCATATAATGCCGTCGGAAAGCCGACGACTGGAGTTTATAAAAAGCGCAAGGAAAAGGCCAGGCATCCGAGGTCCAAAACCGACGACGAGGCCTCCAGTAGGCCAGTAGCCAGTTCTCAGTGAGGTGCTTTTGCAGCCCCTGACGCCCGCTACTTCAGAGCCACAGGCCGCTTCCAACTCCCACGTGGAGCCGACTAGGCCTCTGGATACTCAAGGTACTGGACACTCGGAAACTATTCCCTCAGATGGGTCCGGAGCCGCTGAGCAGGCATCGGCTTCTGAGGGTGTTTTCAGACCTACACAGTTATATGTAAAGCCAACCTCAGCTTCAAAGGCAAAGACTAAAGCAGCTCTAATGACAAAGAAACAAGTACAGCATTCTCCTGCACAGACTTCCATGCCTAAAAAACAGATGCTTAAAATGGCCGAAGACCTAATTACTTTAATTAGGGGTTCCCATCCCCCTCCTGATAAGAGGCCTAGGCAAGAGACGGAATATGAATCTTCAGATCAGGTTTCCATTTCCTCTGACTCCTCTTCTGAACAGGGATACTTCCTTCCTCCCTATGAGGATTTTGATGCTGAAGAGTCTATTCCTTCAGCCTCTCCTCGTGAGTGTTATTCTTTTGGGGAAACCCTTCACACCATGAGGGAGCACTTTCACTGGGAGAGCCAAGATTACTCAGAATCTAAGAAAAGGCTCAGAGACTTTCTTTTACTACCTCAGCACAGACCTCTTGCTATTCCACCTGTTCTAGACATAGTAGATGATGTATTTTCAGAGTCCAGCCTGTCTCCTGACTCTTTACCCCCTGCACCGGTTAAGCCAGACAGATACTACAGGGTTCCAGATTCCCACAAATTTCTATATAAAAACCCTGCTGCTGACCCAGAAATTATATCTCAGGGTCCCAAAGGGGTCAAGGCTTCCACTGCAAAAAACCCTGTCCCCTCTGATAGGGATTCTAGGGCACTGGACAGATGGGGGAAAAAAGTTTACACTTCTGCTACCTTGGCTGTAAGGGCTTTAAATTGTCAGTTTCATATGCTTAAATATCAGCAATATTTAATGTCACTGCTAAAACAGAAAATGTTGACAAATTCTGAATGTCCAGATAACAAGGAAATGCAGGATTTATTGCATGCAGCTGAACAAGTGGGAAAGCATACTTTGCAATGTGGTTTTGATTCACTGGAGGCCTCTTGCAGAGCCGCTGTTACGGGTACTGTCATTAGAAGACATGCTTGGTTAAAGGAACAAGATCTGCCTGATCATGTTAAAGCAAAATTTTTGGATGCTCCTTTACAGCATGATACTTTGTTTGGTGTTAAGGCAGAAGAGGTGTTGAAGAAAATGGAGGATAAAGCGAAATCTATGCAGACAGTTAAGGATTTCTTACAGGTACAACCACCCAGATTTAGCAGGAACTGGCCTTCAAACAATTGGTCCTTTACAGTGTCAAACAGGCCACAAAGAGGCAGATACAGATGCCCTAGAGGCAGATCCCAGCCCCAAGGCTCATACAGGCCTAAACAATGGGGTGCTTCTACCTCCAAAAGCGGAGAAGACAAATCACAGCCATATAGAAAACAGTCCCAATGACTTTCCTCTGCCAATACCAAGCACTTATCTTTTGGCAGCCCCCTTAGGGGAAAACTAGCACTTTTTTCACAAAATTGGCATATAATCACCCAGGACAAATGGGTCTTGAATATAGTGTCCCAGGGCTACAGGTTCCACTTTCACACCCTGCCAAAGGCAAAATGTATGCCAGACCTGCCACAAAATCAATGGGCAGAGGCACAAAAGCAAGTTACATCCCTCATGGACATGAGGGCCATTCAGCAAGTACCACACCAAGAGTAGGGACAAGGATTTTACTCAAGACTATTCCTGGTACCCAGAAAGGACAAAGCCTGGAGACCAATACTGGACCTGTCTATTCTAAACACTTTTCTGGACATTCCAAAATTCAAAATGTTGACTCTGTAGTAGCTTCTGCCCATGCTGGGCAAGAAGGCTTGGCTTGTAACTTTGGACCTAAAAGAGGCATACCTGCATGTCCCAATCAGACAATCTTGCAGACGATACCTCAGATTCATAGCTGGATCAATGCACTACCAATTCTCTGCATTGCCCTTTGGCTTATCTACTGCACCCAGGGTCTTCACAAAATGCCTGGCACCAGTAATTGCTTTCTGCAGACAAAGGAGAATTCATATATACCCTTACTTGGACGATTGCCTTATTCAAGCAGAGAACAAAGACATTCTACTGAGGCATCTGGCGTTTGTAAAAAGATTACTAATTTGCCTAGGGTACACTGTAACCGAAAAGAAATCAAAACTAGTACCCTCTCAAGAGATAATATTCCTGGGTGCAAGCTTAAATACAACTGCCCAGATGGCTTATCTCACGCCAGACAAACAAAGGCAACTGACTTCTTACTTTGAAATGTTGGCAACAAAGACCCAGTTATCTGCAAGAAAAATTCTGCA
Organism: Protopterus annectens; assembly: GCF_019279795.1. Classification (NCBI taxonomy): domain Eukaryota; kingdom Metazoa; phylum Chordata; order Ceratodontiformes; family Protopteridae; genus Protopterus; species Protopterus annectens. Next base: position 1,606,082,258 of record NC_056743.1, on the reverse strand, counting down.
GGCTTTGGGCTTCATGGCATCCTGCATTCTACTAATTCTATATGCAAGACTGCATATGAGGAAACTGCAATGGTATCTAAAAAGTGTTTGGACTCAACATTGCCACAGCCTGGAAACATTAATTACCCTCATTCCCTGCCTGCAACAGGAGTTTCGATGGTGGGCACAGGCCTGTCACCACAACAAGGGACAGCCATTCACTCTACCCATGGCCAGGCAGACACTAACAACAGATGCATCAGATTATGCCTGGGGGACCCACATGGCAGGAAAATGTATTCAGGGAGCATGGCCAGCAAGCCAAATGCATTTTCATATCAATCAAAAAGAGATGCTAGCTGTTCAGAATGCCCTGACGGCCTTCAAGGATCTACTTCATCCAGGACAACTGCTGGTAAAGACGGACAATACTACAGTCATGTGCTACATAAACAAGCAGGGAGGCACACATTCCTACCCCATCTGCAGACAAGCCATGACTTTGTGGAACACAGCATTGACTTATCAAGTACACATGCAAGCACAATTCCTGCCAGGAAAGACAAATACTCTGGCAGACGAACTAAGCAGAAATCTCAAGAATCCTCACGAGTGGAAACTAGATCCACAAATCTTCAGCATGATAACAAGGAAATGGGGATGTCCAGATATAGATCTATTTGCCTCCCTGCACAACTGCCAACTACAGAGATTCTGCACAAGGACTTATCACAAACAAGCATGGAAAGTGGATATCCTATCATTCAGCTGGAAAACCCTTACAGTATATGCCTTTCCTCCACTGCCTCTCCTCCTCAAGGTACTCCTAAAGGTCAGACAAGAGAAGCCAAAAATGATACTGATTGCCCCAGACTGGCCACACCAGCACTGGTACCCAATCCTAAAGAACCTGTCTCAAGGCCCAGCCTGGACATTACCCTAAATTCCTCATTTGCTGACCCAACAAAACAATCAGATCCTGCACAGCCAACTCAGAACCCTAAATCTGGCTGCATGGCTGATAATGTAACCATTCAGAACACACATCTCTCTAAAGCAGTTATGGATGTTATTTTGGAGGCCAGGAGGCCCAGCACCAGAAAATCTTATACAGAAAAATGGAAGAGATTCTGTGCTTGGAACCAGGCACAAGGAATGGACACGCTTGTACCAAATATTCCTCAGATTTTACAATACCTAACTGAGATGCTGGACAAAGGCCTATCCTTCTCATCAATTAAGATCCATGCCTCTGCCATTTCAGCTCATTACAATACGGATCCACCTATTTTTTCACATCCACTGCTAAGGCAGTAACTCAGAGGGGCCAAAAACATAAGACCTCCAAGGAGAGCTCCAAAACCTGCATGGGACCTCAATTTTGTCTTGGAAAAGCTCACACTGCCTCCTTTTGAGCCAGCCAATACAGCTGAGATAAAATACTTATCATGGAAAACAGCTCTGCTCCTAGCAATAACCTCAGCAAGAAGAGTCTCAGATTTACAGGCACTAATGGCTGTGGAACCTTTTATTATTTTCCATCTGGACAGGGTTTCTCTAAGGACAAACCCAACATTTATGCCTAAGGTAGTGTCCAGTGTGGCTCTTAACCAAACCATTCATTTGCCTACCTTTTATCCAAACCCACAGAATAAGGGGGAGAGACTTCTGCATTCTTTGGACATACACAGACAGCTATGCTTCTACTTGGACAAAACTAAAGCCGTCAGAAAGACTGAGCACCTCTTAGTGGAATATGCTGCAGGATCGGAAGGAAAAGCTATTTCAAAGCAGACTATTTCAAAATGGATAGGCCACTGCATTCGTTTCTTCTATTCACAACATGGCAAATCAGTGCCTAAGGGCATTAGGCCACATTCAACCAGAGTAGCAGCCACTTCAGCAGCCTTCCTCAGAGGAGTACCAACCAAGGACATTTTGGAGGCTGCAACTTGGACTTCAGTGCACACTTTTACAAAGCACTACCACTTACCTCTTTACTCTAAATCCAGAGCAGGCTTCACCACTGCAGTTCTGCAGGGCCTCATAGCCACTCCTAATTCTATCCAGGCCCAGCCACCCAACCTCAGCTTTGGGATTCAACCCAAGTGTTATGACTGCAACAGTGAAACACGATGAACATAGTACAATTGTGTACCTATCATAAATGTAGATGTTCGAGTGTATTCACTGTTGCAGTCCAGGTTACCCTCCCTCCATCCCCCTTTTCATTGCTGGGACTTATCTGTACTTCTCTATTCTATACAACCTATGTGGTGTATTTGCTTGTAGATGAAGGTAATGTTTATGTTCGTGCATGCTTTTTTATGAGCAGAATTTTTAGCCTACCCTTTTGGGGGCACCTGACATCTGGGGCAAGAAAAACTGAAGAAAATGGCGTTGGCTGCATCTTTTATACCCCTGGCACACTGACGTCAGGGAAGAGGCGACAGCAACCGATGCCGGACCAGGACTTTGGAATTCAGGCCCACTGCGGGTAGCCTGCCACCAGGATAACCCAAGTGTAATGACTGCAACAGTGAATACACTCGAACATCTACATTTATGGTAGGTACACAACTGTATTATGTGCGTTGCTAACAGAAAACGCTGGCGCGACACAGCCCATTGCCATACCCTGAGGGCTTCTCGACAAAGGGGGTAAGATTTGGTTCCGCCTTGCTTGTTCAAGTACCAGACCACAGACATGTTGTCTGTCTGAATTGCAATTGTCCCTAGAGGAAGAGAGTCCTGAAAGTACTGCAACGCCAGAAGTACCGCTCTCAACTTCAGAACATTGATATGCAGATGTGACTCTTGATCTGTCCATGTGCCTTGGGCAGTCTTTCCCTGAAAATGCCCCCACCCTATCAGGGAACCGTCCGTGGTCACAGTGGCTACGGGGGGAGGGAACAAAGGGTCTTCCGATTGTGACATGAAGAGACGTCAACGTGATGAGAACCATGTGGTGCATCGGTAGTTTCTGGTAAGACCACTGAGCAAAGAGGAGCCATTGAAGAATTTGCATATGCATCCTTGCGAGTGGTATAGCCAGGATTGCTGCCGCCATCAAACCTAGCACCTTCAAGACCTCTGCTGCTGTAGCTTTGTTCTTTGACATCAGTGAGTTGACGTGTTGGCGGAGAAGTGAGACTCTTTCAATTGGAAGACATAGAGTGGTGGTTGAGGTATCTAACTCTGCTCCTATAAAAACGGTATGCTGCGATGGCGATAAGGCAGACTTTTCAAAATTGATCGTAATGCCTAATTGATGGCAGAGTGTCAGAGTGTATTGTGTTGCCTGAGTCAATTGATGCCTGGTGGTAGCGGTGAGGAGCCAATTGTCTAGGTATGGAAACACCTGGAATCCTAGATGCCTCAGGTGAGCCGTGACCACTGCCATGCATTTGGTGAACACTCTGGGGGCTGTAGTGAGACCAAAGGGCGGGGCTCGGAACTGGTAATTATTGGCTCCCAGCCAGCAACGCAGGTGATCTCTGGAGCATCTGTTCATCTTTATTTGATAATACGCGTCCTTGAGATCTATGAAGCACATCCAATCGCCTTTCCGTAGGAAAGGAAGAATGGACTGAAGCGTGACCATTCGGAACTTGTCTTTCTTTACGAACTGGATGAGTCTGTTAAGGTCCAAGATAGGTCTCCATTCCCATGTTTTCTTTGGTACCATAAAGAATCTTGAGTAAGTTCCGAATTCAACTTGTTCTGCTGGGACTGGTTGGATGACTCTTTTTTTGTAGAAATTTGTGGACCTCTACGATTGCTTGTTCCCTGAGACTGGGTGGAACATCTGGGATTCTGTTTACAGGAATGGGAGGGGAAGAGAACAGTATGAAATATCCTCTGGAAATGATGCTTTGTACCCATGTATCTGATATTATGTTTAGCCAGGCTTCTGGGTACAAAGACAAGTGACCCCCGACTGCCTCCAGAGCCGAACAGCCGGGCTCCCTTTCAGGGGCGCTGGTAGGGTTGACCAGAGAACTAGCCCCTGTCATCCTGTTGTTGCGGACCCCCTCTGCCACGGGGGCGGCGTCTTCCGTTATAACCCCCTCCTCTGCCTCTAGAGGGGGTTTCTCCACGTGTTTCCTGAAAGGTTCCTTGTGCTTTTCAGAAACAAATTTTCCCTCCCCTAGGGCCCTTGGGGTAGGGCCGAGTAGGGGTAGAAAAATAGACTCCAACGGCAGATAGGGTCTTGCCTTCCTGCTCACACCTGGTTAAAGTTTCCTTTACTTTAGGCCCAAACAGTGATGAGCCATCGAATGGGGTGTTGATAAAAGAAGACTTAAAGGGCTCCGAAAAGGAACAGAGACGCATCCTGGCTTGTCTTCACAGAGCAATGCCCGAACTAGGGTCTCTACTCAAACCATCAGCTGCATAAGATATGAGATGCATGGATGAGTTCACAACTGAGTTTAGGGTAGCGAGCTGTGTATTGACTTTGTCGGCAACCCCTGCAGCTACCGTACCCTGGAGAGTATCTCCTAGCTCTTTCAGGAGATCTCTTTGTAGTCTCGTAAAATGGGTTAAGTAGTTCAGTGATCGCAGAGAAAAAGTCGCTGAACTAAACATGCGTTTCCCGTATCTATCCATGATCCTAGAATGTCTGTTAGGAGGATGGATAGATGCGGATGTTTCAGACACTTCCTTTTTGGTGGCTGCAGCTACCACCATGGCATCAACAGGCACTCCTTTGGTCAAAAAGGCCTTGTCCACTGGAGCAGAAATGAATTTATTTGGCTTGTGAGGGACAGGTTGCATGGCCTCCAGTGACTCCCACGCCTTACGAGAGATCAGTTCCATGAGCTCGTCATAAGGCGGAGACACCCAAGAAGTGGAAGGTTGAGACCCAAAAGCCTTCAAGAGCATGGACTCGTCCTCAGTAGGGGTCTTGGAATGCCAATCGCCCCTCTGACTAAGGATCTCTAATATCTCCACAAAGGAGATACCCTCAGAGGGGGATCGAGGGGACACTTCTGACTCATCCAAGTCCATGTCAGATGTCAAAGACTCCTGTGGGGAGTCTAAGTGCCTCCTCTTGCACAGTCTCTTCCTGGTCACCTCCTCAGTGGGGAGCTCTGGGGAGGTCTCGGAAGAGCAGGGGATGCCCTGTGGTGGTACTTGAGGCTCAGGGTCTCTCTACGCTTAGGGGGACCGGTAGACGAAGAAGCAGACACAGGAGCTTGAGGGGAGAGGGAAGGCCGAACCGATGCTGACGTTGTCTTGGGAGACAGGACTCTCCTTATAGCATTGAAGGAGCCATGGCTCCGAGAAGGGGTAGATGGACCCGAAAGGACTGTCCGATCCTTCCTCACCAAAACCATGGGCTTCGAGCCCGAGGTAGGAGCCGAGCTCATCTGAGCCGAAGCCCCGAGAGGAAGAGTCGGCGCCAACAAATCGGTCCGACTATCCTCCCCGGGCCCGATGGGAGAGCGTCGGCTCTTAGAGACCTCGGTCAGTGCCAAGGATGTCCGAGTAGATGGAGCCGATAACACCAGTGTGGGTCTTGGCTCCAAAGGTTCGACAATCATCGGTTCGGGTTCCTTCGGCCAGGAGGATCCAGTATGGCTCGGAGGAGTAGACAAATCTGGTTCAATGGTCTGTCGGAGCCGACAACAATTTGGCAAGTCCTGGTGCCTGTAAAAGCTTAGGCACTAGCCGATCCATGTCCAAATCTGAAAGGCTGACTGAAGACTTAGATGAATGCACTGAAGGTGCTGACTGGAGCAGAGGAGAAGAGGGTTAGGGGTCGCCACAGCGGATCATCTGTCAGCTCATGATTGGCAGTGGAGTTTTACGGTGTCGAGTTGCCAGCCCGGTGCCCATCCTTCCACAGAAGGCACACACACACTCACACCTAGAGCCAGTTTAGAGTGCCCAATCCACCTACTACATGTCTTTGGAATCTGGGAGGAAACCAGAGCACCTGGAGGAATCCCACGCGACCACAGGGAGGATATACAGACTCCGCACAGAAGGCACCCCAGCCGAGAGTCGAACCGGAGAACCTCTTGCTGTGAGGCGGCAACGCTAACCGCTGCACCACCGTGGCCACCCACTAACCTACAAACTACTATTTCTATATTATAATTTTAACAATAACACACAAACTGTTTAGATGAATAATATCTGATAGAAAGAAGAAGAATTTTTATCAAAAACTTGCTATTTTTCACCAAATGGTCCGAGCTAGCTGGATCACCAAGATCTCTCTTGCTGCGGCAAACTAGATCTGAGGTAATTCCAGCAGTGCATTATGGGATAAGGGGCTTGGTCTAGAGCTACTGGCAAGCCTTGAGCTTTGCTATCAGCCATGTCGGAGCCGAGGATCGACTCCGAACCCATCAGTGAGAATAAACAGCGAGATTTAACAACTTCACATGGAATGTTATGGTAAGACATAACTTCTTTATCTGATGTTGTTAATCTTCTTTCCATTCATCACTGATGGAACAGAATCCCAAGATACCTGAGAAACCTGGGTGGCCCATATGGAAGAACGTTCCTGACCGCCATTGAGCTGAAGGCTGCTCTTCCCCTAGAGACTATATCTAACTTATAATGTTTGAGGAAAGTGTGAGGTTTAGCCCAAATGGCTGCTGCGCAAATGTCGTCCATAGAAGCCCTGGAGTGAAAAGCAACAGAAGTTGCAATAGCTCTAGTTGAATGTGCTTTGATATTGTGAGGTTTAGGCTCATTTGAACGTGAATATGAAAAGACAGTACAATCTCTGAGCCACTCTGATAAAGGGACTTTTGACACTGCATATCCCATTTTTGTACTAGAGAAGGAAATGAAAAGCTGATCTGTCTTGCGGATAGATTTAGTCCTGTATAAGTAAAAATGTAGTTGCCTATGTACGTCCAATGAGTTAGACAGTATTCTCCTTTATTGGAATAGTTTGGGAAAAACACTGGGAGTTCAATGGATTGGTTCACAGAGAAATCAGAAATCATTTTGGGGAAAAAAGATGGATTAGTACGTAGCGATACTCTGTCTTTATGAAATATTAAGTACAGTCTCTTGATGCATGTAGTTCTGATATGTCTAGCTGAAGGGACAGCTACCAAAAATAGAGATTTCCATGATAGGAATTTGAGATCACATTTTGCAGCAGGCTCAAAAGAGGGTGGAGAGAGAGAGAGAGAGAGAGAGACTGTAGTACTAGGGAGAGATTCCATGCCTCTAACGGATGCCTGATTGGAGGTCTGGTGTGAAACACTCCTTTGAGAAAGGCCTTGCATAGGCGGGTGGAGATAAGTGGAGTGCCCTCTGATCCATTATGAAAATTGGAAATAGCTGCTAAATGGACTAGTATGGTAGAAGCTGATGCTTCATTCTCAAAAAATTCAGAAAGGTATTGAAGTATAACAGAGACTGGAGAAGGGATCTAGCATCCGTTCTTTAGACCAAAGAGCAAACCTTTTCCATTTATCTCTGTAAAGTTTTCTGGTGGATGGCTTATGGGAGGCCAGAATGATATCGCGAACAGGTGAGGAAAGGGTTTCCTGCCTGGCGACTAACGGAAGTGGAGAAACCAAGCTATCAGCTTGAGACTGGACAGATTTGGGAGAGTCAACCCTTGGGGGTGAGAAATTAAGTCTGGACAAGTGCCTGGAATCCATGGAGGTTGTAACAGGTGAGGCCGGAGGAAGGGGAACCACACTTGATGAGGCCAGAAAGGGGTAATGAGGATCACCTTGCATCTTAACCGAGTTGCTCTCTTTAAAAATAGGGGTATCAAGGGAATTGGTGGATAAGTATAGAGGAGACCCGTGGGCCAATCGTGGGTCAGAGTGTCTCTTGGGGACCCCCTCTCTGGGGGAAAGAGGGAAAAAAAGCTGCTGGATTTGTTGTTCGAAAGGGAGGCAAAAAAGGTTGCAGCAAGGCTGGCCCCATCGGTTGAAAATTTCTGCTGTCACTGTTTGATTGAGAGACCACTCATGTGGAAGGAGAATGCATCTGCTCAGGCTGTCCGCAATCATGTTGGAACTCCCCGGAATATGCGTTGCTATAAGAAAGTGGTTGGAAGCTATCACCCAGTGCCAAATTGTCATGGCCTCTCAACACAGGGGGTAGGATTTCGTTCCTCCTTGTTTGTTTATATACCAGACTACTGACATATTGTCTGACTGAATCGCAATCGTTCAAATGGAAGGAGCGGATGTAATGCCTGCAACGCTACCAGCACCGCTCTTAACTCCAGAACATTGGTATGCAGGTTGGCCTCTAAGCTCGACCATGTGCCTTGGACTGTCTTTCCCTGAAAATGCCCCCCTATCAGGAAAGCGTTCGTGGTCACAGTGGCATTGGGTTGAGGAGTGTGAAAAGGGCAACACCAAAGTTCTGCATCTGGCCTCATCCACCAGAGGAGATCTTGCTTGCAAGAGTTAGTTATGAGGCTCTGTGAGTTTAGGGGGTGAAGATTTGCCAACCACTGGGACAATAGGAGCCATTGCAACAGTCTCATGTGTAACCTTACCAGAGGAACTATCGGAATGGCTGCAGCCATGGACCCTGGAGCCTGGAGAACTTCACTTGCTGACACCTTTCTTTGACAGAGTATCACACGTACTTGCAATCTTTTTTTTTTTTCCCAAAATCTCTGTATTTCAATTTTCTTTTTTCAAATAATAACAACAATACGGTAACTCAAAAACACAAATAAACAATACAAATACCTATCTAAAGAAAACAGACAACAATCTTGTTCCGAGAAAATTATACATACATATATATATATATATATATATATATACAATATATACACAAGAAGTCACTACATCGTCAAGTAAATTATGAGAATTCTTATGTTCATTTGGTCTCATAAGAGATAGTTAGAATGGGGATAGTCTATATATAAAGTAAAAATAGAAATTTAACCATTTATTTGTATGTTTAGGGAAAATATCTAGTTACACATATACTAAGAAAAGGGAGAAGATGCAAGAAAGACTGGTTACTACATTAATTTCTTATTTAAAGGTTAGCTTTTCATGACAATTTGTAAGCAAATTTTATTTGTCAAGAATTATATCTAGCAAGTAACTCCAATATTTTTGGTAATAGCGTTTGTTTTTTGTTTTTGAATAAATTAATTTGAGATATATATGATAGCAAGATTGTTAAAATTTTCCCATGTAATTGGTGACATGACATTCCAATTCTTTGTAATAAAGAATTTAATAAGGGCACTCATCATAATAAAGACATGTTTTAATATTTTTGGGAGTTGATTGATATTAATGTACAATATAGCTGTCTCCCAAGTAAGGGTTGATTTTTCATATCCCATCTTCTCTAATCTTACTCTCAAGGAACACCATAAGTTGTGTATCTTAGTACAGTTCCACATGACATGCAAAATATCAGCTGTTTGATCCGGACAATGGGGACATATAGGCGAAAAGTTAGGATTGAATTTATTTAATTTAGATAAGGTATAATATAGATTGTTATTTACCATAATTTGTGTATATAACAGCTTCTTGAAAGGAATGAATTTGATTGTATTTTCAATGGCTAGTTTCTTATTTTCTTCAGTCAGTGATTGATTTTTCGTTTGCCAATAGTTTGAAAATAATAAAGAATTTTGATGTTTTGCACTCATTACAATTTTATAAGTCCTAGAAATTGTTTTCCCTTTAATCGCAAGATTTTCAGGTATTAATTTAACTAAATCTATGTTCTGTAAGTCAGTGTGTATTTGTGAGAATTTAGCATTTATAAGATGATGAAGTTGGTTAAGGATAATAAACAAAGAAAAAACGGAAAGCACCAAATGTCACCAATAACCAACCGAGTGCTTTGAGCTAGGAAGGAGAGGCAAGTTAATTCAAAGCTTAAAAAACGCAGCTTTATTCGCACACTAATAATCCATAAACGCTCTTCACCAAACACACGCGTTTTCGTCCATACACTTGGACTTCATCAGATACAATGAATTAAACTAGATTTACTCCTTATATAATCTAATAACATTCAAATTAACCAATACAATTCCTTAATTCTATCAAATAATCAAACTTAATGAAATGACATCATGGGCTCATAAATATTAATGAAGTGTATATATAAATATAAAATAAAACATTTATTTCAACAATCTTAAAATCATGTTAATATTCTAAAAACTTTTATCCAATAAATAAATAAATAATTCCTAAAACTTCTATTAAATAAAGTGCATGTAGTGATAATAATGATACAATAATTTCATCTTTCTTGTATTTAACATATAGCACCATCTTGTGTCTGTTTAGAAAAGTGCAAGTGTCATAATTTTGAAGCTCTTAACTTTAAAAGTGGTTGTATAGAAACAAATTCATTTAGTCCAGGTGGCTTAGCTGCTTCCAAAGTTATTTGCCACCACAGCTCCCTATACTCCACCTGTTCTTCCCAGAGACCCCCTCTTACATCCTTCTTTATTTGTTCTAATACAAAAAACAAAAATCTAAAACCTTTACATTCTCTAGTGTGTTTATATAATGCATTACTATCTTTAGCTCTAGTAATCTCATATATGTGTTCATATATTCTTCTTCTTAATGTCCTTTCAGTTTTCCCCACATAGAATGATTTACATTTTTGACATACTGCTAGATATATTAAACCTTTGGTGTCACAATTATAATATTCCTTACTTTTCAACCATTTTTTTCTACTTTCTAAATATATTTCATTACTATTACTAATATATTCACATTGGTTGCATCTTCCACATTTATACGTTCCTTGTTTTTTCTTATTCCCAAAAAGGGTTGTGTATTCATGTGTAAATTTTATCCCACTACTTTTACTTTCTAATATATTCCTAAGGCTGTATGAATTTTTATATACTACTCTCGGGGTAGACTTGTTAATTTCTTCAAGGTCAGTAACAGAGCTAAATTTCTCCCATTCCCTTTGAAACACCTCTCTAACCTTTTGATTAATACCATTATACTCCAAAACTAATGCTTGCTGATAATTATTACCTATATCATTCTTATCACCCTCCCCGTTTTATATCTTGATTATCATCTTTTATTCCTTTTATGGGCCTAAATTTATCCTTTCTACCATTTTCTATCTCCTTTCTAATATTTTCAACAAATATTTTAGGATATCCTTTATCCAAAAACATTTTCTCTAAAAAATTACATTCTTGGAAGAAATCCCTATCTAGGCTAGTCATGCGGCATCCCCTCACAAATTGTCCTTTTACTATATTCTTTTTACAGTGTAAGGGATGAGCACTATCGTAGTGGAGAAAAGAGTTACAATATGTGGATTTCCTATATATTTTGGATTCAAAATGTTTTTCTACTTTAAAAATTTCCACATCTAAATATTGTAGAACTTCCTCTGACGTATTATATGTAAATTTAAGGAAGGTGGTAGTATTATTAATATAATTCATAAATTCTTTAAAAATTTCATAACCACCTGTCCAAAAAATTACAATATCATCCAGGAATCTTCTATACAATGTCCAATAACTCTTATATTTAGAATTTATAATATATTTCTCCTCCCATTTAGCTAATACCAAATTTGCAAAGGAAGGCGCACATGCTGCACCCATAGAAACACCCTGGATTTGTTGAAAATATTCACCATTGAAAATTAAAAAATTATTTTTAAGGACCATTCCCATACACCCTATGCAAGCCAGTTTTTCAGTATGTGTCAATTTTTTGTCCTGAAAAAGCATCTCTTCGAACATAATCATGCCTGCATCATATGGTATGCAGGAAAATAAGTCCACAATATCTATAGTAACAAAAATCAAATTATCCATATAAAATTCAGGCTTGATTTCTCTTAGTAGATCCCATGAATCTTAAGTTAAGGATAATACTATATTTCATAGGAAGTTTGAGTTCAAGTCTCATTTGCTCCATGTTAGAGTCTTTCCATTGGTATATATCCCATATTGTGTAGTCTTTTATCAGGGGGTAGTTTGTTAGATTTACTGGTTTATTATATATTAGTAAATTAGGATTTAGGTGTAACGGTTGTATAAGGGCAAAAGCGTCAGCTAATTGCAATGATTTAAATAGTTTCTGTGTTGTAAGAATCATGTTTTTAATTAGTGGGTATAAATTCTTCGTGTATATGCTAGCGTGGATTAAATTCAAGAATGGTAAGGATTTGATATTACAGCCAAGGGATTTCAACTGTTCATACCAGATTTTGATCCACTGGGGTGTCCAAGTATTTATATATGAGTCATAGTTTTTTTATTTGTATTAGTCTGTATACAGTAATTATACTATAGTAAAGCTTAAAATCGGGTAACCCTAATCCCCCCTTATCTTTGGCGAGTACAAGTTTTGCATATTTAATTCTGGTAGATTTGGGATACCATAAGAATCTTGATATAGCTTTTTCCATGGCAAGGAAGAAGTTTTGGGGAATATTTGAAAAGGTAGCATTTAATTGAAAGAGTATTCTTGGTAGAAAATTCATCTTGACAACACTAGCTTTTGACAGTAGAGACATATTAATGTTCTTCCATCTATCCATATTGTTTTGAATACTAGTCCATGTAGTTAGTAGGTTATTGTTTATAATATCTTTGAAGTCTGAAGTCAATTTTATTCCTAGATATTTTATCTGATAGTTTATTTTGATCTCACTCATAGGAAAGTACAATTCTTTATGCCCTATAGGATTGAGGGGAAATATGTGTGACTTGTTTAAATTTAAATTATAATTTGAAACTACCGAGAAGTATTTTTGGGAGGTCAGTAGTGGGGAGTTGGAAGTATATATTTAAGTCATCAGCAAAGGCCGAGTATATAAGATTTGTACTGTGGATTCTGGGAATATGATGAAAGGTTTTTTGTGAAATAAACAGAAGGAGGGGTTCTAGATAATGATTAAATAGGTATGGCGAAATACCATTGGATAAGAGTATAGGGTTAGTTATAAGTTTATTTACCTGTATAGTGGTAGAAGCTTTCTGATAGAGAACCTGGATCATTTTAATGAATTCTTGAGGAAAACCATATAAAGGCAGTATATTAAAGAGAAAGTGTAAGTTTACTCTATCAAAAGCTTTAGTTGCATCTACTGTAAGGGCATATCTGGGGCATTTATCCCTATTAGTAGTCTTACAATGGTATCTAAAAGGAGGGTGCTGTCACTTGTTTGCCTGTTTGTCATAAAGCCCACTTGTTGTTGGGAAATAATAGAGGGGAGTATATTCTTAAGTCTATTTGCTATAACATGGGCTAATATCTTAAGATCAGTGTTTATGAGGGCTATTGGTCTATAATTTGCTGGATCTGTTGGGTCAGAATGCGGTTTAGGAATCAACACTGTCTTGGAGTTATTTAAGTATTGGTCTGTTATACCATATTGTATTATATAGTTGAAAACTTTTAATAACACTTTGGAGATAGGTTCCATGAATAGCTTATAAAAATCCGATGTGTATCCCAGGGGATTTACCTAATTTTAGTTTGTTTATTGCAGCTTTTATCTCTTTTAAATGTAACAGTGATTTTAAGAGTTTCCTTTGATCTTCTGTAATTTGTGGAAGGTTTATATTATGTATAAAATCCTCAAATCTGTCTGTAGATGATGATAAGGGTATATTGTATAATTTCTTATAAATATCTTCAGAATCGTCCACTATATCTTGATCTTTATATTTCACCTGTCCTTCATGTTTTATTTCATTGATCCTAGGAGGTCCACTTTTTATGTTAATTAGTCTAGCTAGGAATGTTGATGGTGTTTGAGCCCATTCTGAATATTGATATATTGACCTTAATTCTAAGAAGGAGATATTTTCTAAATAGTGTTTGTGTAATTGTTTTTGCCAATCAATTATTTTTCCTCAAGTTCTTTAGAATATTTTTCCTGAAGTTCTAGTTCAGCAGTGTTTATTTGACACTCTAGTTCATTCTTAAGATTGTTATACTTTTTTTTGAGCCATGCAGATTTTTGAATAATAATACCCCTGATGACCGCCTTGGTAGCTGCCCATTGTATGTCATATGGAATTTGATCGGATATAAAATCATTTTGAAGTTGGGCTAGCACATTCTGAATTTCTTGTGTAGTTTCTTGGCTTTGTATAATTTTAGGATTTAACGTCCAGGTTTTGAAATAGGAAATATTTTGTTTATGAGCTTGAAAGTTTATTAAAAGTCTAATTTTGGAATGATCTGAAAGAGTTCTAGGTGATACAGCATAATTTAATTTGTTAGAAAGGAAAGCAAGGGAAATTAGAAAAGCATCTATCCTGGACCAAGTTTTATGAGTGGCTGAAAAGAATGTGAATCTTGATATTGTTTTATCATATTGAAATTTAACATAAGGGTCAACTAGTTCAAATGTATTTTGTAATTCTTCAAGTGCTGTAGTGGTAGATTGTGACTGTCTGTTTTTATTATGCAATCTATCCTTATCTAGATTTAGTAAAGAATTCCAGTCCCCACCTGCAATAAACAGATGATTTGGGTATTTGGCTAATATATTAAAGATTTCATAAATGAAGAGCTGTTGATTTGAGCAGGGGCTATATATATTAAGAAAGAGTAATGGTTTGTTTAAAGTATGATATTCAGTAGTAAATAATACCCATCTTCCATTTGAGTCAGCTTCATAGGAAGTAATCTCTCCTTGGAAGGATTTATTTACTATAATGGCCACTCCCCTGGACAAAGAACTATAATTTGCAGCAACTATTGTTTTAACCCATTTTCTTTTCCTTTCCCTAACCCAAAGTTGGTCATCTAAGTGAGTTTCTTGCAAGAAAGTTATATCAGCCTTAGTTTGGTATGTGAGGTGCATGATTAAATTTCTTTTCTTTTTATCTACCATCCCTTTAACATTCCAAGAGTCTATGGTTATCATTTTTATTAATATTGTTGAAGTTTCTCATTAGTTGATACACAAAAATACAGTTATAAACTTTTTCTGTCAGTGTATTTATCTTAAGAATAAATATTGTGACTTCTATACTCCTAAACTCTAAATAGGTGCCTAACCACCAATCTCTCTGTATTTGTAAATGTGCATGAGTTAAGAAACTTAAATAAACTATTATTTTTAACAAGGAGTAGATATATATCAGAGGGATGTCAATAATATCCATACTGTTCCAAATGCGAACAGTCATCAGCTAACAGACTGTGCCCATCCCGCTCCTTTTATTATTTATATACTGCATATTCATTTTCAGACTTCTTAAAATATTATATTAATTGTACCCTTAGATATTATATAGAGAGAAAGGGAAAAGTAGCTTTTTTAAAAAGTTTTGTAGTAACAGCAACATATTATAATTCTTAACATTTCAAGAGTTATTAAAGAGTTAACAAATCAATATTTTCAAAAACCAAGTACAATATATGTATATTTAAAGAAGGCATCATTTTAAAAATTCAACAACATTTGCATTATTCTTACTAACAGCAACTAACTGTGGTTCTTTAAAATGTATTGGAAACCATACAAGCAATCATTGTAAACTCATATTATTAATTAACCAGTGCCATCTACTGGACAAACAGGGGGGAAAAAAAAGGAAAATGTTTTTGCACCTCGCTCATAGACACCTTTAAAGGGAACTCAATGGTTATGCCAGTAGAATAATGATTATACATTTTAAACATTTAAAGAAGGCAGCACTTTAAAATTCAACAACATTTACCTTATTCTTACTAACAGGAACTAACTGTGCTTCTTTAAAATGTATTGGAACTTCATTTAACATTGCACTGGCAAAAGCCATATAGATCCATCATTGTGTACTCATATATTAATAATTAAGCAGTGCCATCTACTTGAACAGAGAGAAAAGAAAAAAATTTTTTTGTACCTTGCTAATAGACACATTTAAAAGTAACTCAATGGTTATGTCAGCAGAATAATGATTATACATTTTAAACATTTAAAGAAGGCACCACTTTAAAATTCAACAACATTTGCCTTATTCTTGCTAACAGCAATTAACTGTGGTTCTTTATATGTATTGGAATCTTCATTTAACACTGCACTGTCAAAAGCTATATAAACACATCATTGTGAACTCATATGTTAATAATTAACCAGTGCCATCAACTGAACAAACAGAGAGGAAGAAGAAAAAAAAAAGAGAAATGTTTTTGTACGTTGCTCATAGACATACTTAAAAGCAACTCAATGATTATGCCAGTAGAATAATGAGTATACATTTTAACTGAAACTACTTATGTCTAATATTTACACTACGTAAACTATTGTATCAAAGGTTATATCCCATTTTTAAATGTAATTTAACATTTCTTTTTTGTAAGTTATAAATGCACTTTAAAGTCATTTCTCCATGCAGACTGTGTTAGGTAGGTTTGTAACTTTTAAATGTAAAGGCAGTTACTAAAAGACAGTACCTTAAGTATTACAGTGTAGCAAAGAGGTTTTCTTTACAGGCAAGTAAGCAGAGTTATTTAGAACACATTCCACATCCATTTGTTTAAAATTTCCCATAATAGTGCTATATTCTTCTGTCATGTACTTCTTTGGAGCTGTAGCATTTGTTTAGCCTTCCAAATGTTTTTGGATCAAAAGATATGAAAAGAGTTGCCTCAGGCAGGATTTACTTTGAAGAGACACAGAAAGGTGGATTTTGCCTGGTCAGGTGTTTCCAAGGATATTTTTTTCTTCTTTGTAATAAAATGTTAAAGTTGCAGGATATCTCATTTGGAAATGAATCTTATTTTCAATGAGGTAATTGCAGTATTTTCTGAGTTTCTGTCGATTTTGTTTAATTTGTAAAGGAAGATCTTGAGTAATCATAATTTTATGCACTCTCCATGTAACATTCTTTTTAATCTTATAAGCTGACAGTATCTGTTGAACATGTGCTGAATTAAGCAGTCTGATATAGATATGTCTAGGAAGATCACTTGTTTGTGTATGCTTTATAACTCTGTGAGCTATTTCGATCACTATCTCATCCAGGAGATTTTTATTAGTCAGAAGAGAGCTTAGTATTTCTTTTATTATTGGAATAAGTTGTGAATTATCAAAGCTCTCTGGAATACCTCTTATGATAAAATTATTTCTCCGGCTTCTAGCTTCCAAGTCTAACATTTTTTGCTGTAATTCTTTAATTATGGTGTCATTGGTTTGTTCTTTTTGTTGCAGTTCATTTATTTTTAGCTCATTGTCCATAATTTTAGCTTCATTTTGTTCAAGCCTAAGCACAGTTTGGTCCAGAGTAGAGCCAAATCTAGTTAGCTTATGAGAGAAACCCTGAACTTCTGTTTGTAAAGGTTGTAAAGCAGTTTTCAGATTGTCCAGTGTTAAAGGTTGTTCATGTTTTAATCTTTGAGACATTTTATCAGCTTCTTGTTGTTGCTTGTTAATTTTTTGCCTTTTAGAAGTGGTTTCTTTCTCAGGAGTAGTAATTGCAGACAGTTTGGTTTTTGTGATTACAGTTTCCATCCGATCTGACTGATTCTCCATTAATCTTGTATAGTTAGATTCCTAGCAGTAGTGCAGAATTTTAAATGATAAGTCTTGTTATGAAAGTTGTTTTTCTTGTTACTTTCCTCTTATTAGGCCTGTTAGTCTTGAAGAATCCACACCATGCGGTTCAGGGCTCTGTTTCCAACATCCACACCATGCGGCTCAGGGCTCTATTTCCAACAAGTAATTATTTTTCCTTCAGAATGAGAGAATCTTTGAAAAATAAAGATGAAACAAGTAAGTACTCATATTTCTGCTTTAATCCATTGATGTTTGGTATACTTTTCCTAAGCGATGCCCTGGTTTGAAGTCAGATTATAGTATAGGAATGCAGGAGCTGCACTGTCATTGTGCTTACAGGCTGTCCACCATTTTGGAATGCAATCTTAATCTCTGAAGCCTGTGAGATGGTAGAGATATCTGGCATGTTCGAGTATCGAAGACTGCCCCTGTAAATTCCAGCTGTTGGGTAGGTTGTAAGTTGGATTTCTTCCAATGTACGGTGATGCCTAGGGACTCCGCTAGTAAGAGTGTGTAACGGAGGGCCATGGTCAGAAGACGCTTGGTGGGGCCGGAAAGGAGCCAATTGTGTAAATATGGAAACACCTGGAATCCTTGTAGTCTGAGATGAGCTGTCACCACTGCTAGACATTTTGTGAATGCTCTAGGTGCCTTTGAGAGACCTAATGGCAGGGCTCGGAACTGGTAATGACTGGCTCCTAGCCGGAAGCGAAGGAGACTCCTGGAGCATTTGTGCATTTTGATGTGGTAATACGCATCCCAGAGGTCTATCGAGCACATCCAAACATCATCCCTTAAAAATGGGAGAATGGATTGAATAGTGACCATTCGGAATTTGGTTTGTACCACTGATTTGTTTAAATGGCTGAGATCTAGAATGGATCTCCAGTCCCCGGTCTTTCTTGGCACCAAAAAGAATCTTGAGCAAAACCTGGATCCACATTGGTCTGGAGGGACTGGTTGGATGACTCTTTTTTGACACAGCTTTCTTATCTCTAAGGCTGCTTCTTCCCTTTGATTGGGTGGAACATCAGGAAGGTTTTCAAATGTTTTGGATGGGAGGATAGAGGGATCTAGTAGCCCCGGGAGATTATTCTTTGCACCCATTGATCATTTGAGATAGAGCACCAGGCAGTTTGGTGCAAAGAAAAACTAGCCCTGACTGCTTCCAGAGGAAAGCAATCTGGCAATGCTTCAGGAGGATTGATAAGACCACCCAGAGAAAGAATCCCTGGAATCTTGGTTTCCAAGACCCCCTCTGCCCCTAAAGGGGCATCTTCCACCATTGGAACCCCCTCTGCCTCTAGGGGAATCCTTGCCACGTGCGTTACGGAAAGGACCTTGAGATTTCTTGTGCCAGATTTTCCCACTGCTCTGGTTCCTGGAAAAAGAACATTGGGGCTTGGAAAAACGTAGGCCAGTGGAAGACAAAGTCTTTCCATCCTGCTCGCACCTGGGACAATAATCGCCATTGCAACAGTCTCATGTGTAACCTTGCCAGAGGAACTATAGGAATGGCTGCAGCCATGGACCCTAGAGCCTGGAGAACTTCATTTGCTGACACCTTTCTTTGGCAGAGTATCACACGTACTTGCAATCTTAATCACTGAAGCTTGTGAGCTGATAGAGATGCCAGGCATGTTCGAGTATCGAAAAGTGCCCCTGTAAATTCCAGCTGTTGGGTAGGTTGTAAGTTGGATTTCTCCCAATGTACGGTGATGCCTAGGGACTCCGCTAGTAAGAGTGTGTAACGGAGGGTCATGGTCAGATGACGCTTGGTGGGGGCGGAAAAGAGCCAGTTGTTTAAATATGGAAACACCTGAAATCCTTATAGTCTCAGATGAGCTGTCACCACTGCTAGACATTTCGTGAACACTCTGGGGGCCGTCTAGAGACCGAATGGCAGGGCTCGGAAGTGGTAACGACTGGCTCCTAGCCGGAAGCAAAGGAGACTCCTGGAGCTTTTGTCCATTTTGATGTGGTAATACGCATCCCAGAGGTCTATCAAGCACATCCAAACATCCTCCCTTAAAAATGGGAGAATGGATTGAATAGTGACCATTCGGAATTTGCTTTGTATCACTGATTTGTTTAAATGGCTGAGATCCAGAATGGATCTCCAGTCCCTGGTCTTTTTTGGCACCAAAAAGAATCAGATTTTCCCACTCCTCTGGTTCCTGGAAAAAGAACATTGGGGCTTGGAAAAACGTAGGCCAATGGCAGACAAAGTCTTTCCATCCTGCTCGCACCTGGCCAGTGTGTCCTTTACTTTAGAATGAAATAAGAAAGATGGTTCAATAGGGGTGTTCAAAAAGGAGGACTTGGAGTCAGCGAGGCCACTGATGCGCATCCAGGCATGACGCCTCATGACTATGCCTGCACCCGCAGCTCTAGCCGCCCCTTCGGTTGTGTGGGAAAGCAGCCACATGGACGAACTGGAAATAAATTCAAGGGTGGCAAGTTGAGAGGCAACCTTGTCTTGTGCCCCATCAGAAACTTGACACGTGAGGGCTCCAGAAAGTTCGGTAATCAAATTTCTTTGGAGTCTCATGAAATCTGCCAAGTAGTTCAGGGACCTGACAGCAAAGGTTGCTAAAGCAAAAACTCGCTAGGATGTTCTTAAACTAGATCCTTTTTAGTGGCCACCGCTATCACCTTAGCATCAACTGGCAAACCTCTGAACCAATGGGGGTGCTCTTCTAGGGGGGAAAGAATCTTATCTGGTCTCCGGGGAATGGCCTCAATAGAGTCAGGGTTCTGCCAAGCATGCTGCATGACGAGGTGGATTAACTCATCAGCAGGTGAGGTCATCCAAGAGGCAGAAGGCCGAGAGCGAAAAGCCTGCAGGAAGAGACAGACTCCCCCTGAGGAAGGGTTAGAAGGCTTCCAGTCACCCCTCTGTTTTTAATATCTCCAGGATGTCTCCAAAGGAGACATCGTCAGGGGGTGATGGTGGGGACCCCTCCCCATCATCATAGTCCGTATCCTGTGTCAAAGACTCTTCAGGAGAGTCAGTGTGCTTCCTCTTTAACATGCCTTATTCTGAAATACTTATCTCCTGTCTTTAGCTAAATTCAAAAAAAAAAAAAAAAAAACACACACACATTATAGTAATTGCTACATACATCCCTCCAGGTAATAAACTTCCAATTATAGAAAACTGACTAGACTGGTCTACCTCCACCTTCAATCAAGAAATTATTACTCTGGGAGACTTTAACCTGGATTGGTCCTCCTGCTCCTTAAACAGCCCAACCAACTTCATTACTGTATATGGTTTCTTTCAATTAGTACACTCCCCACCAGGACTGATAAAAATAGCAACAAGCAGTCAATATTGGACTGGATACTAACAAACAGACTGCCACTAGCTTACACTGCTGGCTGCCTCCCTGACAGTCTCAGCGAGCACCATCCCAGCTACCTAATAAGACACACCCTCAAAAAACATCATATTTAAACACATCCACAACAAAAGAAATTTCTCCCTTGAAATCTTTATCCTTCTTCTACAACAATGCGATGGGGCCCCTCTAAAACATACTCTAGACTTAGCACTTGAATACTTCAACAATATTTCTTCAGTACTCTAAATAGTCAGTCACCCCTTAGAAAAATTCATGTCAAAACAAACAGTCTACCATGTATATCCAAACAGACCAGGCAGCTCATCAAAGAGAGGTTGGTCTCAATCTCAAGCCACCAAAAACCTATCCTCTTTAATTACCTACCGTCAATTAAAAAAACAAGCCAAAAAACAAATCCTAAATGATAAAAAGGTCTATTATACAACAAAGCAACAAACTCACCAAAACAATCTCCAAAAATTTGGGGGAGCCATAAAAAAATCCTTAATCCTGGTCAATCAGTTACTCCACCTCCCATTTCTTCTAATTCATAAGATAGCATAGCTTCTCAATTTAACCAACACTTTATCAATTCAATACTATCCCTAGTTTAACATGACAACCACACCCCACTAGTACTACCACCTGAATCTAAACCCTACACTAATTATTTTTCTTTCAGGCCAATTCAAACAAGTACTATCAAAAAGCTTCTACTCAAACTAAAGCCCACTACCCTTGTTACTGATCTTCTCCCTAATGAATTCCTCAGGCTAGCAGCAGATGCCATCACTTATCCAGTCTCTCTACTAATAAACAGATCCATCTCTGAACAATACATCCCCAAGCTCTGGAAAATTTCCTATATCATCCCAATATGCAAAGATAGCTCCTCAACTGACTTCTCTAACTATAAACCAATTGCTATACTCCCACTTAGCCAAAATCCTAGAAATTTTATTCATACACAACTCATACAGTACCTAGTAAGTAATAACCTGCTCTCTAATACTCAACATGGTTACAGGCCCAAACACAGCACCACAACAGCACTATTACCTTTAACCAATACCATCAATGAGCTCAGAAACAATGGCCAAATGGTTTCTTCTGGTTTCCTCTACATGTCTAAGGCTTTCGATACAGTATCACACCAAAAGCTACTCATAGAACTAGCATCCTTAAACCTCTCTCAATCAGCTCTAGCCTGGTTTCTTGGTTATTTAACAGCTCATCAGCAAGCAGTTAAGTGGCATAATGACCTCTCTAACCTGCTACCAGTCTCAGTAGGGGTGCCACAAGGGTCCATACTAGACCCACTGCTATTCACCATTTTTATCAACAAACTCTGCTCTGCCACACATCTAGCCACCATAGTACAATACGCTAATGACTCCACCCTGATCTGCTCAGCCCCATCCCTTCCAGCACTCCTTGAAAATACCCAAAAATCTTTCATTGATATAGAGAACTATCTCACAGAATAACAACTCATACTTAATCCAAATAAAACAGAACTAATTATATTCTCATATCATAAATCAAACAGCCATCACCCCCCTTTTGCCATCTTCTCCTCCAAAAAAAAAAGAAAACTGAACCTGTTGATCACACCAAATTTCTTGGAGTAACAATAGATCAAGGTCTAAAATTCAACAAGCAACTAGCTCTCATCATCTAAAAGGTCCATGTGAAACTTGACACTCTATTCAGCTCCACACCATATCTCAATTATCCCACTTTACAAGCACTAGCTAGAACACATTTACTCTCTACATTTCTTTACGCCTCCCCATATTCACAAATCTAAGAAAAACTGATATAAACAAACTTGAAACATGCTATAATAAAATAGCTAATTTTCTGCACACCACCCATCCAGAACTCATCACTGGTCTGCCCTACACATACTACATTGGCTTGAATTGCCCAACTATCCCTGAACCAATTAACCATTGCCCACGCCCTACTCTACCAAACCGATAACTGCCCTGCACTCAAAAACTTAATTCTGCCATACTCTAACTCCAGAACTCTGAGGTCCTCTGACTAACTTCTATTAAAAGTCACAGTGTCTAACAATAGCTTTGGAGACTCTCTCTTCTCTGATCAGATATCTAAAAATGGAATTCAATTCCACAACACATAATACTTTTAACAAGGCCAGGTTTAAAACACTTCTCAGAGATCATCTTACCAGCAACTGGCTATGCTCCTGTAATTCTCCAGGCTGATCTTACACTATTTCCTCCCTAACTCTTGTCTCCCTTTTTTCAGCTCATTTCTCATCCTCAGTATACTAAACCTTGCACTCCAAACATCCATTTTACTTCTCTTGCTTCACTCTTTTCTTCATCTCCTCCCTTTTCTTACCCCTATTTCACTTTTCTTCCCCTCTTCCATTATCTAAACCTTACTTCACCTTTCTTTTCTTCTTTGATCTCTTTCTTTTGCCACTGCTTCCCCTTCATCCTACTATCAGTTTTTGCTTCTCCTGGATTAGCACAGTTTTTGACTGTTGCGGAATATTTTCACACACAATAGTATCTACCTTGCACTGTGTATTCATGATACTATCCTGCAGCTGATTCATGTTGTTTTGTTAGCCTTTATTACTATATATCTCTTTAAAAGTATTTCTATTAGTTCAATTTTTTCATTTCTATTACATTATAATATTGTTTTGGAGCTTTTCTCCTCAGGCCACTGCTGAAAATGGGCTATCAGCCCAGTCAGACACTCATGGTAAACAAATGTAAATAAATAAACAAACAGTGGAATAGGTTAACAGCTTCAAGTATCTGGGAGGGGTGGTTGAGAATAAGGGAAGTCTGAATGAGAAGGTCAAAGCCAGAATCAAAGAGGCTGAAGCCAACTAGCACACAGAGTCAGGTGTAGTGTATGACAGAAGAATGCCAAAGAAGCTGAAAAGTAAAGCATAGAAAATAGTGGTGTGAGCAGAACTGCTGTATGGTACAGAAACCTAGGCAGTAAAGGCAGAGCAGTTGAAGAAGCTAAAGGTGATCGAGATGAAGTGCCTGAGACAGGTAGTAGGATGCACACTAGGACAAATGAAATCAGGACATAAGAGCAGAAGCCAAAGTAGCTCCAATTGCAGAAAAGGTCAAAGAGAACAGATTATGGTGGTTCGGGCACATGTGCAGAAAAACACAAGACAATCGGTTGAAGAAGATTTGGGACAGACAGGAAGAAGACTAGAGGAAATGAGGGCATACAGCAAAGAGGCAGATGGATTGTGTGAGAAAAGACCTGCGACAGTCAGACATGAGTGTCAAAGAAGGTAGGAGAGTGGCATTGAATAGAGAGGGATGGTGACAGTTGACACAACGCCCCGACTGTGTGTAGAAAATGGGATGATGACACAACCACATAACAGAATGAAAACAATTGAAAGTTGTTTGGCATCTACTTCTCTGAAGTACAGGCCAACACTAAGGGACTCTGGCTAACAAAGTTCGCAGATGACTGCAAACTGGGAGCCATTATTGAATCCCCAAATGATGTGGATACTCTACAAAAGGGCCTTACAGAAACAGATGCTTGGTGCCAGAGCCATGGGCTCAAGCTCAATGCCAAGAAATTAAGAAGTTATGTACTCACCATAACGTTCCATCTGAGTAGGTATCTTCATTTGTCTGCAACCTGTGGGATACGGATCCGATCTCGGATCCGAGCCGGCAACTTCTATCATAGCATAGATCCGAGCTCCTAGCTCCTCCCCTTACCCATAATCCCCTGCCTACCCTAACTGACCTCAGATCAAGTTTGCCCCATAGCACAGCAGATAAAAGTGTCCCAATGGGAACATACGCTAATAACACAAGAACGATGATATTGGTCAGGGGGAAGGAGGGGGGGATGGTTGCAGACAAATGAAGATACCTACTCAGATGGAACGTTATGGTGAGTACATAACTTCTTAATCTGAAGTAGGAACTTCATTTGTCAGCAACCTGTGGGACAGAGTCCCCAGCTACCTAAATCTTGGGTGGCCTTCATGGAAGGATATTCTGGAGCACCGCAGAGCCAAAGAATGCCCTACCTCGGGAGACCACATCTATTTTATAGTGGCTGATAAAGGTGTGAGATGAAGCCCAAGTGGCTGCGGAACAAATGTCATCCAGTGGAACCCTAGCTTGAAAGGCCGCAGAAGTGGCAACGGCCCTAGTAGAATGAGCATGGACTCCTTGAGGTGCAGGCCTTCCCGAGCTCTGATATGCTAAAAGAATACAACTCGAGATCCATCGAGAGAGAAACTTTAGAAACTGACTTTCCGAAATTACTTTTGGCAAAGGAGATAAACAACTGATCGGATTGCCTATGATCAGCAGTTCTATGGATATAAAAACGTAGTTGTCTGTGTACGTCTAAGGAATGTAGCTTGTACTCTCCTTTGTTATGAAAGTTGGGGAAAAACACTGGAAGATTGATAGATTGATTGATGTTCACTTCTGAAGATACCTTAGGTAGAAAGGATGGATTGATCCTGAGGTAAACCCTATCCGGGTGAAAGACCAGATATGGTGGTTTGACACAAAGAGCTTGCAATTCCGACACTCTTTTGGCTGAAGTTATGGCCACCAAAAAGGCTGTCTTCCAAGAGAGAAATTTGAGATCAACCATGGCCGCCGGTTCAAATGGGGGACCAGTCAAGGCCTGCAAGACTAAGGATAAATCCCATGGAGGTACCACCTCTTTAACTGGAGGCCTAAGGAGGAAGGTACCCTTGAGGAAGGTCTTGCACAGTTTGGAAGTGATAAGAGGGCCAGACTCTTGCCCCACGTGATAGTATGAGATTGCTGCCAGTTGTACCTTGACTGTGGAAGAACTAGCCCCCTGGTGAAAGAGAGAGGTTAGAAAATCTAGAACCGACGATATAGGGGCTGTAAAAGGGTCTAAACGACAGTGTTCCACCCAAATGGTGAAGCATTTCCACTTACTCCGATAAACCTTCCTGGTGGAAGGCTTGTGAGCTGCTACAAGAATGGCTTTGACCAGTGAAGAGATCCCGGGAGTCCTTATGAGGAGTGGAACTGGAGCAACCAAGCCGTCAGCTTGAGGTTGACCAGGTTCGGAGTCGGAAGACCGAGAGGGTGAGAAATGAGATCCGGAATGGGATCCAGAATCCATGGTGGATACACTAGGTGAGACCATAGGTAAGGGAACCACGTCTGACGAGGCC
This sequence comes from Protopterus annectens, assembly GCF_019279795.1. NCBI lineage: Eukaryota > Metazoa > Chordata > Ceratodontiformes > Protopteridae > Protopterus > Protopterus annectens. Next base: position 1,606,056,239 of record NC_056743.1, on the reverse strand, counting down.
AGAATGGGGCAATGAGGATCATCTTGCTCCCCAGCTGCCTGGCTTTCTGTAATAATTTCAACATCAGGGGAAGAGGAGGGTTAGCATAAAGCAGACCGGGAGGCCAAGCATGAACTAGAGAGTCTCGGGACTCCCGGAGGGGGATCAGAGCAATGTCGTTGCATTTGGTGTTTGAAGGAGAGGCAAAAAGATCGCATCAAGGTTGTCCCCATCGGGCAAATACTTGCTCTGCAACTCGATGGTTGAGAGACCATTCGTAAGGAGTCAGGATAGTACGACTGAGCCTGTCCGCTAGAATGTTGGACCGTCCCGGAATGTGCGTTGCTATGAGAAAGCGGTTGGTGGAAATCGCCCATTCCCACACTCTCATGGCCTCGCGTCAAAGGGGGTAAGACCTGGTTCCCCCCTGTTTGTTGATGTACCAGACAACCGACATGTTGTCCGTCTGTACCACAATCGTCCCTACCGAAAGAGAGTTGTGTAGTGCCTGCAACGTCAAAAGCACCGCCCTCATCTCTAGGACGTTGATATGCAAAGAGGTCTCTACGTCGTTCCATGTGCCTTGGACTGTCCTGCCTGAAAAATGCCCCCCCCACCCCAGGCGAGAAGCATCCGTGGTCACTGTGTCGACTGGCGGAGGTAGTGAGAAGGGACGTCCCGTGTGGAGGTTGGGAGACTGGAGCCACCACAGGAGCAATCTTCTGCAAACCTTGCTTAAGGAAATGGGGTGAGACAGGGGGTTGCGAGACAGGGACCATTGTACCTGGAGGGTCCACTGCAGAACCCTCATGTTCAACCGGGCCAATGGCAGCAGAGGGATTGCAGCCGCCATAGATCCTAGGGCCCTCAGGATCAATTCCGCCGAAGGAGTTTGCAGTCGAAGGATGGCCTGCACGTGCAACCTCAGGTTCCAATGCCGATCTGGAGTCAAGAACGCAAGCATCTGTCTGGAATCCAGTCTCGCCCCTATAAAATCCAACACCTGTGTAGGGATGAGAGAGGATTTGGTCATGTTGATGGTTAATCCTAATAGTGGAGCCAGACTGAGGAAATAATCCCTGCATGAACAAAGTAGATGCCTTGTTGGGGCTGTGAGGAGCCAGTCGTCCAGGTACGGAAAGACCTGAATTCCCTGGAGTCTCAGGTGGGCCGCTATTATCGCTAGGACCTTGGTGAACACCCTGGGGGCTGAGGTGAGACCGAAGGGGAGGACCCTGAAATGAAAGTGACTGGCTCCCAGCCGGAAGCGGAGAAACCTCCTGGAGCGCCTGTCCACTAGAATGTGATAGTACGCATCCTTGAGGTCTATGGAGCACATCCAGTCGTCCTCCCGCAATAAGGGGAGGACGGATTGCAACGTGACCATTCGGAACTTTTCTTTGGGTGCCACCAGGTTTAGGAGAGAGGTCGAGGATGGACCTCAAGTCCCCCGTCTTTTTTGGCACCAGAAAGAACCTGGAGTAAAACCCTGATCCAACTTGATCTGGGGGGACGGGCTGGATGGCTCTTTTTTGCAGAAGCTGCTGAATTTCTGCAGCAGCCACCTCCCTCTGACTGGGTGGAACGTCGGGAAGGCTTCTGATTCTGGGGTTTACTATAAAGGGGATTTGGTAACCTCTGGATATAATACGAAGCACCCAGCGATCCGTTGTTATGGACTCCCATTTTGCTAGGTGCCTCGAAAAACGCCCCCCGACTGCCTCCAGAGTGGAGCAGTCGGGTAACCCCTCAGGGGTTCTGCGTGGGCCTCTCAGAGAACGGTTCTCTGGACCCAAAATTCCTGGGACCCCCTCTGCCCCTGGGGCGGCGTCCTCCCTGTCCTCCTCTGCCACGAGAGGACTGGTTGTCCTGAGCAGACTGGGATTGATGCGATTTTCGGAACCACATCTTCTTCTGACCCTTTTGGTTCTTAGAAAAGGACCTCTGGAGCACAGAGAAGTGGACTCTGACGGCAGACAAGGTCTTCCCGTCTTTCTCGCTCTGGACAAGAGTGTCGCGAATGGTTTTGCTGAACAGTGCAGAACCATCAAAAGGGGCATTCGCGAATGATGCCTTAAAGGGTTCCGAGAAGTCACAGTGACGGAGCCAGGCCTGTCTCCTCATGACAAGCCCGACTCCGCCTGCTCTAGCGACTCCCTCCGTAGCATGAGACAACAACCGCATAGAGGTGTTAGAGATAGAGCGGAGGGTGGCCATTCGGGAGGAGTACAGATCCTTGTCTCCCTCCGAAATGGACCCTGGGGGGGAAGCAGCGTATTCCTTAATTAGATCCCGCTGCATCCGAATAACGTGTGCCATGTAGTTCAAGGCCCTCATAGAGAAGGTCGCTGAACTGAAGGCCCGCTTCCCAAGACGGTCCATCGCGCGAGACTCCTTGCTCAGAGGATGAACCGTGGGGCTCTCATGAGCCAGCTCTTTCTTGGTGGCTGCAGCCACCAACATGGCATCCACAGGGGGACCTCTGCTCCAGTGTGTTCTTTCTGCAGGGGGGCTCAAAATTTTGTCTGGACGCTTGGGGATCGGCTCTACGGTGTCCGGTTCCTTCCAAGCCCTAGAGGATATGAGATCCACCAGGGGGTCGGGTGGAGGGGACACCCAAGAGGTAGATGGTCCTGCCTCAAACGCCTCAAGGAATACGGACTCATCAGAGGAAACCTTGGGGGCAGACCACCCACCCCTGATTTTGAGCATTTCCATGATGTCTCCAAAGGAGACATCCTCGGGGGGTGACCTAGGGGAGCCTTCCCCTTCATCCAAGTCCGTATCTTCGGTGAGACTCTCAGGGGAGTCTATGTGCCTCCTTTTACACTTTGCCTTGTGAGGAACTTCCCGGGGGGGCTGTCCGAGGAGTCCCCACGGGCTGTATCCTGTTCCACTGGAACTCCTAAAGGCGCTGAGGCAGGCTGCCCCGAGGGCCGGATGAGGGGAGCCAGGACCAGATGGGAAGGAGTGCGGGAGGGAGCCGAAGCCAGGACCGGAGGCCTGGAAGCACTCGACAGTGCCCTCTCCACCGCAGCGAAAGCCGAGGGGGAGCCGCTCTCTGACGGATCCGAGATCCGACTCCCACTCGGACCCGAAGCGGGGATCGGACCCGGCGCCGAGAACGTCAGATCCGAAGGACCAGTGTGCTCCGACTGGGACGGAGCCGAAAGCACACCGAATCCCTCGGATCCGAAGCTCGGCCCACGGCTCCGAGAGGACGGATCCAACAAACTCGAGGGAGCAGTCGGAGCTGACGTGCCCAGCACGGTCGGCTCCGACCTACCCCCGGATCCAACGTGGCTCGGCTCCGAGCGCTCCAAACCCGGAATGCGGGTCGGAGAAGGAGCTATAGGAGTGAAAAAAGGGGTCGAGCTCCCCCCCGGAGGGGGGGGGGAGGCAAGAGCACTCCCATCTGCTTCTGGGCCTGGATGAATCTCCTCATCATCCAGTCCATGTCCGCATCAGACATGCTAAAAGTGGACCTCGAAGAGGCCACCGAGGCAGACCTGGAGTGTCGCCTCGATGACCTCGACGGGGACCGGATCACCTCCTCCTCTGGTCCTGGGGAGAAACAAGGGGATCGGATCCGAGGAGGAGGAGATCGAGAAGACTTAGATGGAGAAGCCCTCTTGGCGGGCGGGGCCGATGAGGAGTCCTCGGCCTGCCGCTTAAGGTGCTTCTCCCGCCGCTTCTCTTTCCTGGCCTCCCTATCCTCCGGGGCCGAAGCGGGAGGTTGAGTCCCGGTCAGAGGAAGGGAGGCAGGAGTGACCGCTACCGGGGGGGGGGGGTAGCAGGCACTGAAGTACCGGAGGCCGAAGCAGAGTCTGGGGGTAGAAGGCCCGCCAGAACTAGCTTCGACCTTTGATCCTTGAGTGCCCTGGGGTTGAACGTCGCGCAAATCGCGCAACCCGAAGAGAGGTGTTCAACCGCAAGGCACCTAACGCACCGAGTGTGGCCATCAGCCGGTGAATGCTTGTGACCACACTCAGTGCATTTTGAAAAAATGGCTTTAGGGGCCTCCGACATTACTGTAGTAAAGCACACTCACTAGGCCCTAACACTCAGTCACACACACACGCTACGACCAGCGGGGGAGGGAGAAATATTATAAATTAAAATAAATTTAAACTGAAAGCTAAAAAAAAGGCTAGTGTAAAGGGTAAACCTACCACACACACACAATCAGTCACTCAGAAAGAAGAAATAAAAACTTTTTTCTCACAAAAACGCTAAGAGCTCTGAACCTAGCTGTTGCTTGAAGAGCGGCAAACTAGATCGGAGGTCAGTTAGGGTAGGCAGGGGATTATGGGTAAGGGGGAGGAGCTAGGAGCTCGGATCTATGCTATGATAGAAGTTGCCGGCTCGGATCCGAGATCGGATCCGTATCCCACAGGTTGCTGACAAATGAAGTTCCTACTTCAGATGTATAGTTATCCCCTTTGGGAAAAAACATGTAACCGTGAATTATCACATAGGTGGCAGTACACTAAACACCGAAAGTTTGACAAGAGACTTAGGGACACAGCTGGACAGTGGTCTCACCTTCAGTAACCACATCGCCACAACAGTCAGGAAATCCATCTATGTGGCACACCTCATCACTAAGGGCTTTTCATCCAGAAAAAAGGAGGTCATTGTCCCACTGTACTCATCCCTCATTAGACCCATTATAGAATACAACGCCCCATTTGGTATGTACCTGTCAAGACATCTGCAAAAACTGGAAAGGCTGCAGAAATACCTCACTAAAAGAATCACAGGCCTAAAGCAGATGCCCTATGCTGACCACATTAAAAAACTCCAGCTATACTCTGCCGCATATCGTCTACTCCGAGGCGGTCTCTGCTTTACATACAAGGCCATGTCAAACCCAGAGCTGTTGGACATGCTACATGTAAAGAAATACCAATCCCTCAGAACCACACGCTCCGGGGATCTAAATCTTGTCATCACAATAAACAAAACATGCTGGAGGGATAGGTTCCTGACCCAGAGACTCCCCAGACTCTGGAATAGACTGCCCATACATGTCAAGCAGAGCGCCTCTTTGGCCATCTTCAAAAGGAACCTTGATGATTGGATGGGAGAAAGGAAAGTCATCCCGGGATCACGTCAGTCTCCCTGCTAGACAGGGGTCCAGGGAAGGAAATAGTGTGGGAAGAAATAGCCAGAGAATTGTTATGGGTAGGCTAGTATAGGCCCTAAGGCCGATAGCCTAGTACCAACCTATGAACCTATTGTGTACTTACAATAAATTCAATCACTTCAGCCTCTAAACCTTTCCTATACCACTAGACCCTCTCCTTTTCCCATAATGCTCTTTCAGCTATCTCCCTCTTTAGATCACACGGGTGTCACTCAAGAGGAGAACAATGTCAGTGATGCAACAGTAGCACACTAGCCTTTGGTGCAGAAGGTTATGGGTTCTATTCCCACAGCAGGCAGATAGATTCTTGATACTGCCATGCAGCATATGGGGGATGCTGCACTCCTAAGTGTGTTGTCCTTCAGATGAGACATTAAACTGAGATCTCATTGTTGAGTTGGTGACCTATTAAAAAGAGTAGGGGAAAATCCTGATGCCCTGGCCAAATTTCCCCTAGTAGTATAAAACACCAATTTGAATCTCCCATGGAAAGAGACCATTAGCCTAGTGGGACTAACCCGATCAACAAAGGATTAAAAAAGAAGAAGAAAACAGCAATACAGGCAGACCTGAAGATTATATCTGCCATGAAGCAGGGGGGGATGGGGAATGGGTATGACATTAGGGATGGAACTGTTCATCCAAAGGTATGGTAATTACATAACTTTTGTATTTGGTACTATGCGGTCATGGCTAATCAATCAAGAGGACAAAGTCCCATGATTATCCTTCTCATTGCCATTATGGGAATATACCTCTAATATAAAATATATTTACTAAAAGTCCAACACAAGAATTTAACTGAATCACCACTAAAGGGAATACAAGATGTGTCAGATACTGAATGGAATGGCAGTGCCTTTGTCTTTATTGAGTTTATGGAATCATTTGTTATTCTGGAAATATAATCCACCAAATGAAAAAAAAAAGGCTTGAAGAAAATCCGGAAAAATACAATTGGATAAAATCCACTTACCTGGCATATGGGTAGTTGTGCCCTGGCTGCTATCCTCCCACTGTCTGTCCATGAGGGTGAAGAAGCAGGATCAGGACAGCACTTCACACTCAAAGACTGAACCGTTTCAGTTTTCTAGGGTCAAGCAGGGACAGCAGATTGAAACACAAGCTTTCTGAACATCTACTGTTCCAAAATAAAAGACGCACACACACACACACACACACACACACACACACACACCAAAAAGGGTTGCTGAATCAAAGCACAACAGCAACTCCAACAACCAGATATATACACCGAACAAAAGGGGGATGGTGGATTTTACTGCTAGTAAGGTAGTAAGTCAGTGTGTTCTACAAACACCTGCTGTTACAGTTAAGTTGAACTTGCACAAATATACTGTGTGCATCTAGCACACTGCCCGACTGCCACATGTGTTGATTCTCAAAGTTTACCCAACCTGGGGGGAGGAAGAATAATTGTCTAGCACCCCAGGAGAATGGTCCTCACAAAGCATGCTGTAGATCTAGAAAAAGCATCTAGTTTGTAATGTTTCATGAAGGTATGTACGAAGGGCCAAGTTGTTGTCTCTAGAATACTTGTAGAGTCTACTCCCTTCAAATATGCTATTGAAGAGGAAAAGGCTCTGATGGAATGTGCCTTTATTTTTCCTGGATATGTGTTTACATGGTGGGTGTAATGAAAAACAATACTGGAGGACAACTAATGTGCAATGGATTGCTAACAGACAGCTTGACCTTTCTTTGCTCCAGTAAAGGAAATGAAATAAAAAGCCTTTTGGTCTTCCTAAAGGGCTTTGCTCTGTCAAAGTAGTACCTGAGCTGCCTATGCACATGCAAGGTATGAAATATCCTCTTTCCCTTATGCTTAACTTCTGGGGGAAAAAAAGGAGAGTAATAAACTGAGAGTAAATTCTGAGATCACTTTTAGAATGAAAGAATGATCAGTGTGTAACGCAAACCTATCCCTGTGGTAAAACAGGTAAGGTTGTCTCACCATGACAGCATGCAGCTGAGAAACTTGCCTTGCAGATGTCAGAGCAATAAACAAAACAGTTTTCCATGTTAAGAACTTGATACCAGCATGAGCTGCTCATTCAAAAAGTAGTAAGGTCAGTTTTTCAAGAATATAATGTAGACCCCATAAAGGAAGAATTTGCTTACTAGGGAGTCTCATATGCAATACTGCTTTCTTGAACTGTTTTATCAAAATAAAAGAAAAAAGAGGAGGATCCACTGGCAGACAAGCAAAGATGACCGCTAAATGCACTTAAAGGATGCATACGCTAAGCAATCCTGACACAGCTCACACAAACATTTCTTGACTAGAGGGATATTAATCTCAATGGTCCCTCTGTTTCTATTTAGACTCCACTTAGAAAACTTCATCCATTTTTAAACAAAAGATTTTCCAGTAGCGGATAGTCTGGCCTCCGTTAACAATTGTTGAACATCCTCATAAACAAATGCATAAATGGAGTCATGTCTGAATCATCCAGGCTGTGAAATGAAGTTTCTCCAAATTCACTAGTTGCCCCGAGACTGTGTGAAAAGGCACAGTGTGAGGAAGTCTGTGGTAACTGTCCTTGGTCAATACCATTAACAGGGAAAACTAATATTCCCTAGGATAATAGGGAGTCACCACAATGATGTTGGGCATTTCTATCTGAAATTTCAGAAGTACCTTGTGAATCAGTGGAAAGGGTGAAAACACATAAATAAACATTTCCATCCAAGGGAACGAGAATGCATCTGTCCTCTAAGCATGGCTGTAAGGATGTCTGAACAGAATTTCTCCAGCTGCCTTTACAGAATTTCTCCAGCTGCCTTTTTTTAAGGGAAGAAAACAGATCATGTTATGTAGTCCTATCTCGCCGTAATTCTTGCTGGATGGGTTTGGAGCCGCTATTTGGCTCCGGCTCGGCCTATACTAAAGCTCGAGAGCTTTTTACTGGCTCGAGGCTTGCCCCTATCCCATGGTGCCTCACGGCAATTCCCCAGATCTCGTTTGCCGCAAAAGCTTCGAGGTTGTGTCTTCCTGGCTCATTGGCTAAGTAGAACGATTTTTTACTTATTTTGTCCTTTTCTATCACCTTTTTTCTGTCATATATATATATCTAATAGTTTCTTCTGTATTGTGCGTCTGTTTTTTGAAAGTTTTCAACCCCTATTCCCCCCTTAGGACTGTACGGCCCCATTTAAATTAGAGGGCCATAGTGCCCGTTTAAGTTAGAGGGCCTTTCCTCCCTGTGTGTGTGTGAATGTTATAAAAAAAAAAATTTTCTTCTTCTTTACTCTTTTAATTTTTAGTCTTTAACTATGTCTAAAGATAAAGATATGGATCACAAGGATCATCATCCTTCGGGCTTCAAAAAATGTGACAGGTGTGCGCAGAAAATGTCTCTTACAGACAGCCACACCAGTTGCGTATATTGTCTGGGCGAAGCTCATTTACAGGAACCTTGCACCGTCTGTCACGCTTTTAGTACAAGAGTGTTAAATGAAAGGAAAAGAAAACTTCTTGACAGGGGTCTCATGACCAGTTCCTTCGAGGAACAGCTGGAACTTGGTCAGGCAGCTTCAAAATCTTCAAAGAGAAAATCATTGGCCCCGACTTCAGAGCTGACCAAAAAGTCTAAAGCGTCAGAACCAAGGAGTTTTGGTGCAGTGTATTCCATCGGTTCTAAGACAGTCTTCGGTACCAAAGGTTTTGCCTGACATCGAGACTGTATCTCCTATTTTGAGATCTCCTATTTTGGAGAGAAGGAGGTCTCCTTCAGTCTCCACCAGATCCTCCAGGACCCTATCAGATGAGGACATTGAGAGGGTGGTGAAGAGGTTGCTTTCGGATCCAGCTTTGGCTAAAAAATTGGCCGCTCCAGACCCAAAAGTCTCAGAGCCGCCCCCCGTACCGATCACTGTTCCTCCTCCGACTGCTTTGCTCTCGGAGCCTATAACGTCAGGTTCCTCTGTCTTCAACCCTTCGGCTCCGGGGAGTCAGCCTGTTTCCTCTGAGCCAATTACTTTATCCTCGATGGCTCAGTCTGGAGCCGAGGGTTCTGGGAGCCGACGGTCTTGTGTCGACTCCGAGGGGGACAGTAACCGTGAGTTTCTTTGGAACTGACCCTCTTGCAGCCTCGGCTCGACTCAGCTCGGCTCCCACTTCTGCTTCGGAGCCGTTCCCTTTTGCTAGGAGTCGACCATCCGCCCCCTCGGAGCGAAGGTCTTCTTTGGAGCGGGGGGGGGCTTTCAAAGCTATAGAGAAGGCTTTATCCACTGCCAAAGCCATTCCTTTGGAACCTGTGTCCCACCAGCAGCAGGCAGCAACCTCTTCCCCCCCGGCCACCCCCACAGCATAGGGAACCAGAGGCACAAGTAGCCCCCATTGGAGGTGTCCCCTCTTCTGAGACCTCCCCAGATTATCCCACTGGAGAGCTCTCTCGGAAGAGGTTATGTAAGAGGAAACATGTCGACTCCCCTGAGTCTGTCACATTAGACACTGATTTAGAGGAATTAGAAGGGTCCCCCAGATCGCTCTCTTAGGATGTCTCCTTCTCTGACATCCTAGAAATCCTTAGACAGAGGGATGATTGGAAGACCTCTAACCCTACTGAGGATGAATCAGTGTATCTTGAGGCCTTTGGCTCCCAACCTTCCACCTCTTGGGTGACACCACCGTATGACCAACTTTTGGGAGTCATTTCACAGAAAGCATGGACATCTCCAGATTCAGTGGAAGCCGTCCCGAGGAGGCCAAACAAATTTATGACAGCACTTGAGGACAAGTCTTTCCTTAGCAAGGGAGTTCCAGTTGATGCTATGGTGGTAGCAGCGGCCACCAAGAAGGAATTATCTGAGACGTCTTCTAATATCCATCCTCCTAACAAGGAGTCCAGGACGATGGATATGTACGGGAAGTGTACTTTTTCTTCAGCGGCATTTACACTAAGATCGCTGAATTACCTGACTCATTTCACTCGTCTTCAGAGGGATCTCCTGAAAGAGTTAGGAGATACCCTCCAGGTTTCAGTAGCTTCGGGTTCCATGAACAAGGGTTCCGCGCAGCTCTCCACCCTTCCATAGCTAACTCCTCCATGTGGCTGATCTCATATGCAGCAAATGGAGCGAGCAGGGCAGCCACAGTAGGAATAGCTCTCAGGAGACATTCGTGGATATGTCTTTATAATTTTACGGAATCCTTCAAGTCTTCCTTCACTAACGTTCCCTTTGATGGTTCATCTCTTTTTGGACTCCAAGGGAAAGAGACTTTGACTAGGTGCGAGCAGGAAGGAAAAATCTTATCTGCTGTTGGAGTCCATTTCTCTCTCCCATCCAGACCCTATCCCAAGGGTAATACAGGAGGGAAAATGTGATTCTGCAAATCCCAAAAAGGTTTTCCTTAGGCACAAGGTCAACCCTCCACCAAGGCCAGAGAGGAAGCATATAATGGAATACGCCGCCCTCGCAGAATAGGTGGTCCACAACATCAGGGAGATAGAGCAACTTTTTCTGATCATCCCTTCCAACAACCCTGAGTGGTTGCCCGACTGTCCGTCTCTGGAGGCAGTCAAGGGGTGTATATCGCTATACCCAAGAGCCTGTCTAACTATCACTCAAGATCGTTGGGTACACACAGTAATATCCAGAGGTTACCTGATTCCCTTTATTTCCGATTAATTAAAAGAAGAATAAAAAGAAGAAAATTCCAGTGCTGAATAGAAGCTTATAATTTATTTAACAACTTTATCAACAATCAGCAACAATATACATGAGATAAATTGTTACGAGGATAGATTCACATATAGAGAATATAAAAAGAAGTTATGTACTCACCATAACATTCCATCTGAGTAGGTACTTCATTTGTCTGCAACCTGTGGGTATCGGATCCAACTTCGGATCTAAGCCGGCAGCTTACCAAGCTCCAAGATCCGAGCTCCTAGCTCCTCCCCTTACCCATAATCCCCTGCTACCAACCACATTACCTCAGGTCGTTTTTTTTTTTTTTTTTTTTTTTTTGCCTTACCAACCTGTAAACATTAACAATCAACTGCAAAGGTGATCAGAAAATCCCGAAAGGTTCGGGGGATGGCAGGGGGGGTCGGTTGCAGACAAATTAAGTACCTACTCAGATGGAACGTTGTGGTGAGTACTTAACTTCTTCATCTGAAGTAGTTACTTCATTTGCTCTGCAACCTGTGGGACAAAGTCCCCAGCTACTTATAAGAACCTGGGTGGTCCTTACAGAAGGATATTCCGAAGCACAGCGGAGCCAAAAGAAGCCCTACTTCTTGAAATCACATCTAATTTATAATGAGAAATGAACGTATGAGAAGAGGACCAAGCAGCCGCTGAACATATGTCGTCCACTGGAACCCTAGACCAGAAGGCTGTTGAAGTGGCTACAGATCTTGTAGAATGAGCACGGATATTAACCGGGGCTGGTTTGCCAGACGATATATACCCCTGAATAATACACTGATGAATCCAATTTGCCACAGTAACTTTGGAAATGGCTTTACCCATGGCTGATTTTGCATACGAGACAAATAACTGGTCCGACTTGCGAAACTCTCTAGTCCTATGCAAGTAGAAACGCAGTTGTCTGTGTACATCCAATTTGTGTAATGTGTATTCTCCCTTGTTCTGAAACGTGGGAAAAAACACCGGTAAATTTATTGATTGATTTAGATTTGCTTCTGAAGCAACCTTAGGCAAGAAAGACGGGTTAGTCCTGAGGGACACTGTATCTTTGTGAAAGATAAGGTAAGGAGGCTTCATACATAAGGCTTGTAATTCTGAAACCCTCTTGGCCGAAGTAATGGCCACTAAAAAAGCTGTTTTCCATGACAAGAACTTCAATGGAATTGAGGCCGCAGGTTCGAAAGGTGGACTTGTTAAGGCTTGCAAGACTAGAGTGAGGTCCCATGGGGGAACCACAGACTTTATTGGTGGATTTAGAAGGAAGATGCCTCGTAAGAAGGTTTTGCACAACTTTGTAGATGCTAAGGAACCTATGCCATCACCCACATGAAAATGGGAGATGGCCGCCAATTGTACCTTAACCGTAGAAGCGCTTGCTCCCTGATGAAAGATTAATGAGAGGAAGTCTAGGATGGTCGGGATAGGGACAGTAAATGGGTCCAAGCCCTTATCTTCTGCCCAAATGGAAAAACGTTTCCACTTACTGTTGTAAAGTTTTCTGGTAGATGGCTTATGAGCCGCAACCAGAATGCCCTTAACGGGAGATGAGATACCGGGAGTCCTAGCCATTAATGGAACTGGATCAGCCAAGCCGCAAGCTTGAGGCTGACCAGGTTGGGAGCTGGGCAATCTGCGGGATGAGAAATCAGTTCTGGACTGGGATCCAGAATCCACGGAGGAGCCACACTGTGAGACCGCAGAAAGGGGAACCAGATCTGCCGAGGCCAGAATGGGGCTATGAGGATAACTCTGCTCCCTAACCGACAGGCTTTCTGGGGAGGATAAGCATAAAGGAGCCCGGGAGGCCAAGCATGGACCAGAGCATCTCTGGGGGTTTCCCCTGTGGGGGGAATTATTGCGAAGTACTTGCTGCATTTTGTGTTTAAAGGAGAAGCAAAAAGATTGCAGCGAGGCTGACCCCATTTGTGGAAGATCTGTTTTGCAACAGATGGATTCAGAGACCACTCGTATGGAGTGAGGAGCACCCATCTTAGCTTGTCCGCTAATATGTTGGATCGTCCCGGGATGTGCGTTGCTACCAGAAAGCAGTTGGTGGAGATCGCCCATTCCCAAACTCTCATGGCCTCTCGACACAGGGGGTAAGATCTGGTTCCTCCCTGTTTGTTTATGTACCAGACTACAGACATGTTGTCCGTCTGGATCGCAATAGTCCCTAGGGGAAGAAGGCCTTGGAGGGCTTGCAACGCCAAAAGCACCGCCCTCATCTCTAGGACATTGATATGCAATGCGGTCTCTAGGGGAGTCCACGTGCCTTGAACAGATCTGCCTGAACAATGCCCCCCCACTCGAGGCGAGAAGCATCCGTGGTCAACGTGGCTTCGACCGGGGGGATCACAAAGGGCCTCCCTTCTCTGAGTTCCCGCGCATGCAACTACCAAAGAAGGGAGTCCCTGCAAACTCTGCTCAGCGGTATGGGCGTGTTCAACGGGTGGAGCAAGAGGGACCATTGGACTTGAAGGGTCCATTGCAATATCTGCATTCGCAGGCGGGCATGGAGGGAAAGACCGATCGCGGCTGCCATAGACCCTAGTGCCCTCAGGACTAACTCCGCTGGAGGAGAAGGATTCCATAGAAGGGCTAACACCTGATAAGACAAGCTGTTCAGTCTGATTGATGTTAGGGTAGCTCGAGAGATTCGGGTATCCAACGTGGCCCCTATGAATTCCAGGGCTTGAGTGGGGCACAGGCAGGACTTCTGCAGATTTACTGAAATGCCTAGGTTGTGGGCTAGAGTCAGTGCGTAATCTCTCGCTACTGAGAGCTGATGCCTGTTGGTCGCGGTAAGGAGCCAGTCGTCTAGGTACGGGAAGACCTGAATGCCCTGAAGTCTCAGGTGGGCAGCAACCACCGCCATGACTTTGGTGAACACTCTGGGGCTGAAGTGAGGCCGAATGGAAGAACCCTGAATTGATAATGACTGGCTCCGAGCCGGAAGCGGAGAAACCTCCTGGATCGTCTGTCCATTAAAATGTGGTAGTACGCATCCTTGAGGTCTATGGAGCACATCCAGTCGTTCTCCCGCAAAAGGGGGAAGATAGATTGAAGAGTGACCATCTGGAACTTTTCCTTGGGTATAAACAGGTTCAGAGCGGAAAGGTCTAAGATGGGTCTGAGGTCCCCCGTTTTCTTTGGCACCAAAAAGAACCTTGAGTAATAACCCAATCCAGACTGATCTGGGGGGACGGGCTGGATGGCTCTTTTTCTTAGCAGCTTTAAAATTTCTAAAGCCGCCTCCCTCTGATCGGGTGGTACATCGGGGAGGTGTCTGGTTTTGGGGGAAGATTTAGGAAAGGAATGAAGTAACCTCTGGAAATAATACGGAGCACCCATCGATCCGTTGTAAGGGACTCCCAGTTTGACAGGTGCTCCATCAACCGCCCCCGACTGCCTCCAGAGAGGGACAGTCTGGCAAGCCCTCAGGGCTGTTGCGCGGGTCTGTCCGAAAAAGGTTCTCTAGACCCGAAATTACGCGCTGTCCCTCTGCCTCTGGGCGGCCCACCTTGTCCTCCTCTGCCTCTAGAGGACGAGTGGTCCGCAGCTGGATGGGATTGCTGAGACTTGCGGAACCACAGCTTCTTTTGTCCCCTCTGATTCCTGGAGAAGGATCTTTGGGGACTAGAGAAGCGGACTCCGACGGCAGACAGCGTCTTCCCGTCCTTTTCGCTTTGGACCAGCGTATCGCGAACGGTCTTGCCGAAAAGAGCAGAACCGTCAAAGGGGGCGTTCGCGAAGGATGCCTTGAAGGGATCGTGAAGTCGCAAAGACGGAGCCAGGCGTGACGTCGTAAGACGACCCCTGCTCCGCTGGCTCTAGCGGCTCCCTCCGAAGCATGAGAGAGGAGACGCATAGACGTATTGGAGATGGATTTTAGAGTGGCCATTCGTGTCGTAAACACATTCCTGTCTCCGACCGACATGGACTCTGGGGGGGGCTGCAGCGTATTCCTTGATCAAGTCTCGCTGTAGCCTGATGGTATGTGCCATATAGTTCAGCGCCCTTATAGAAAAGGTCGTTGAAGCAAACATCCGCTTCCCAATCCGATCCAACGCTCGAGATTCTTTATCTTGCGGGTGGACCAGAGAACTCTCCTGAGCGAGTTCTTTCTTGGTGGCCGCCGCCACCAACATGGCATCAATGGGGGATCCTTTGGCCCACGATTGCCTATCTGCAGGGGGGCTCAGTATTTTGTCGGGATGCCTAGGTATTGGCTCCACGGTGTCGGGCTCCTTCCACGCCCTGGTGGTAATTAAGTCCACCAGGGGGTCGGCCGGAGGGGACACCCAAGAAGTAGATGGGCCTGCCTCAAACGCCTCCAGGAACACGGATTCATCAAGGGAAGGTTTTTGGGCCGACACCCCCCCCTCTAATACGCAACATTTCCATGATGTCTCCAAATGAGACATCGTCAGGAGGTGACCTTGGGGAACCCTCCCTATCATCTAAGTCCGTGTCAGTGGTAACGGACTCGGGGGAGTCCAGGTGCCTCCTCTTACACCAACGTTGCCGAGGAACCTCCTCGGTGGGGCTATCCGAAGAGGGTCGTCCACGGGTTGTTGTTCCTCAACAGGAACTAGCTGGAGGGCTTGGGCAGGCTGTCCTGATGGTCGGATGATGGAAGACAGACCCTCATACAGTGGGGGTACAGGTGGATCCACAGCCTGAACCAGGGATCTGGAGGATCTCGACAGTACCCTCTCCACTACCTCAAACGCCGAAGGAGATTCACCCTCGCCAGTCTCTGAGAGCAATCTCCTCGGCTCCGAGGAAGGGATCTGGGTTGGAGCCGAAGCAGTCGGTGCCGAGAGAGAGGTGCGCTCCGAACCCAACAGCTCCGAAGATACAACAACTCCCTCGGATCCGATGCTCAGCCCTCGGCCCCGAGAGCTCGGATCCGACAAGCTCGAGGGGATAGTCGGCATCGAAGAGACCAGCGCTATCGGCGCCGACAATTCCCTGGGTCCGAATGGGCACGGATCCGATGACTCAAACCAAACGAGTCGGAGAAGGAGTGATCGGGCAAACATGGGGGCCGCGCTCCCCAGAGGGGAGGCAAGAGCACCCCATCTGCATTTGGGTCTGTAGAACCGACGCATCATCCGATCCATATCCGCTTGAGATGCTTTTGTTGACCTGGAAGAGGTAGTCGAGGCGGGCCGGGAGGGCCGCCTCGACGACCTCGAGGGAGACCGATCTTCCTCCTCCGGCTCCAGCGAGAAGCTAGGTGAACGGAGCCGAGAGGAGAAGGATCCGGAGACCCCCAAAGGAGACTTAGTTGATGTGAAATTGTTCAATCTCGCCGTTTGTTCTTACACACGGGTTCGGAGCCGATCCTCGGCTCCGAGTCGGCCGCATCACTAGCTCCGCATCTTCGAGAAAGCTCGAGGCACAGTAATATCCCATGATCCTCAGGTGCTAACCCTCAGATCTAGTTTGCCGCTAGCAGCAGATCGCATTGAGAGGCTCGGGCCAGTATAATTTTTTCTATTTTTCTTATTATACTTTATACAGATTTATACTCATTTTTTTTTAGTGTTTAATAAGTATTATAATATAGTTGTTTAGACTAGTTTAGTTAGTTTTAAAAAATTCTTAGTGAAGGCCTTCGGGCTTTTTCTGTCAGGATTAACAGTATTTAAAAAAAAAAAAAAAAAAAAAAAGGAAGTTTTTTGCCTTTAACTTTTTCTATTCTATATATATGTATATATATATATATATATATATATATATATATATATATATATATATATATATATATCATAGTGTGTGTGTTTTACATTTTATATATATATTACATTTAAATTGTATTATATAGGGATTTTTTCTTGTGTGTGCTGTGTTTTTTCTTGGATTTTTCCTTTTTGTTTAAAAATGTCAGAAAAGACCAAATCTGGTTTCAAAAGGTGTCAGTGCGGACAGAAGATGTCCATTACTGACAACCACTCATCCTGCGTCTACTGTCTTGGCCCTCTCCACTTGCAGGAAGACTGTTCCATTTGTCATTCCTTTAGTGGGAGGGTCATGCTGGAAAGACGCAGGAAGTTGGTTGACAGAGGGTTGCTTAAACCCGAATTTCAGGAGGTCCTGGACAAGGCTGAACAGGTTTCTAAGTCTTGGGGTCAAGTCTTCAAGAGTGTCGGAGCCCAAGTCATCGGCCCGGCACCTCTTTTCAGATTCGGACACGGCTCCTATGACTTCGTGCCGGGTGTCGAGTTTATCTCTGCACGAGGCTCAGGTCTTGGAGCCGGTATCAGAGGTGCCACCGTCTGCTATCCTTCGCTCGGTGACGGCTTCGATCCCTTTGACCCGTTCTTCGAGGCCCATTTCCGACTCCGATGTGGACCGAGTGGTACAGAAGCTTATGGAGAACTCGGCTTTGTCCAAATTAATCGAGGTTTCGTCCCAGCTGGTTTCGAAACTCGAGGCTATTCCTGTTCCCTCAACACTTCCTCCTCCGAGACCCGTCGAGTCATCGGAGTTAGGAGTCGAAGAACAGATGATTGTAGAGCCCTCGGTGCCGAAGCCTCCAGTAGTGCTATCGGCTCCGTTGACCTCGACTCCTTCGGAACCAGCCGGAGAGTCTCGGAGCCGAAGATCTTTCCTAGGTTCCGGGGGGGATAGTCGAACCGAGATATCTTCCCCTCGGTGCCTCGGCTCAGATCAGTTCAGATCCGTCCTCGGTGTCGGAGCCCGTGGTTCCGATTCCGGAGAAACGACCTCCTTCTTCGGATCGGGTCGGATCTTCGGGTCGGGGCACCGGTGCCTTTGACATCATGAGGAAGGTCTTGTCTGATCAGACGCATACTTCATCAGTATCTTCGTCCCCTTCCCCAAAAGGTCTGCGTTCTGCTTCTGTGCCTTCGACTCCTACCAAGCGTCGAGACCCAATGCCTCAGAAGTCCCCACAGGGCGACTCTGGTTCCTCAGATGCATCCCCAGAAGCTCCCGCTGAGGATGTTCCGAGGAAACGACTGTGCAAGAGGAGGCACATAGATTCCCCTCAGGAATCTCTCACATCTGATACCGATTTAGATGAAACAGAAGGGTCCCCACGGTCCCCCTCTGAGGATGTCTCGTTTGCAGACATTTTGGAAATCCTGAAACAGAGGGGGGACTGGCAAACCCTTACCCCTTCTGTGGATGAATCGGTCTTACTGAAGGCATTTGGGACTCAACCTTCTACCTCCTGGGTGACTCCGCCCTTTGACGATCTCATGGCTCTAATAGCCCGGAGGGCTTGGGAAACACCCGATACAGTGGAACCAGTCCCTCGTAAACCAAATAAATACAGGACGGCCCCCCAGGATAAATCTTATCTTACAAAAGGAGTTCCCGTAGATACTATGGTGGTGGCGGTGGCCACTAAGAAAGAGATGTCTGAATCATCTTCCTCTGTCCATCCTCCAAATAAGGATTCTAGGACAATGGACAGATATGGGAAGCGCATATTTAGTTCGGTGACTTTTTCCATCCGATCGCTCAACTACCTTATGCATTTCATTAAGGAACTGGGAGATACTCTCCAGGGACATACAGATGCTGCTGTCGCCGAGAAAGTGACAGCGCAACTTAACACCCTAAATTCCATAGTCAACTCGTCCATGAGGCTGATTTCATACACAGCCGAAGGGTTGAGTAGAGCGGCAGCTTCAGCGATCGCCCTGAGAAGGCAATCCTGGTTGCGCTTATGCTCCTTTGTGGAAGCCTTTAAGTCTTCCTTTGCCAACGCCCCCTTTGATGGTGCCTCCTTGTTTGGGCCCAAAGTAAAGGAGACTCTCACGAGGTGTGAACAAGAAGGGAAGACCCTGTCTGCCATAGGGGTCCGTTTTTCCGTCCCATCTAGACCCTACTCTAAAGGGCAACGAGGAGGAAAAATGTGGTTCCGAAAGACTCAGGGATCTTTTCAGCACACCCAAAGTGACGCCCCCTCCAGAGGCAGAGGAGGGGGAAGAAATGGAAGACGCCGCCCATCCGGCAGAGGAGGTCCGCAAAATCAGGGTGACAGAGAGACTTTCTCTGGAAAGCCCTTCCAGCACTCCTGAGTGCAGGCCCGGCTGTCCTACTCTGGAGGCAGTCGGGGGTCGCTTGGCTTTATACCCAGAGGCCTGGCTAAATCTTACATCAGATTCCTGGGTAAAAAGCATAGTTACCAGAGGCTACGACATCCCCTTCATCAAAATGCCACCCAACTCCAAAAAACTCCCAGACGTTCCACCCAGTCTGCGAGACCAGGCAACCATAGAGATAGGAAGGTTGCTCGAAAACAGAGTCATCCAACCAGTCCCAAGGACCAAATAGGATCCGGAACTTACTCAAGGTTCTTTTTAGTTCCAAAGAAAACAGGGGACTGGAGGCCAATTTTAGACCTCAGCAAGTTAAATGCCTTTGTAAAAAAGGAAAAGTTCCGGATGGTCACGCTACAGTCAATCCTCCCTTTTCTGCAGAAGGACGACTGGATGTGCTCTATAGATCTCAAAGACGCATACTACCATATCAGGATGGCCAGGGCGTCCAGAGATCACCTGCGCTTCCGGCTGGGAGCCAGTCATTTCCAGTTTCGCGCTCTGCCCTTTGGTCTCACCTCAGCCCCCAGGGTGTTCACCAAATGCATGGCAGTAGTAGCGTCTCACTTGAGATGAAGGGGATTCCGCGTGTTTCCTTATCTAGACGACTGGCTCCTATCCGCCACCACCGAGTATCGTCTTCTACAAGCCAGGGATTACACCATCAGTCTTTGCTCTTCACTAGGCATAACGGTGAATTTTGTAAAATCTGCCTTATCGCCGTCACAGCGTATCTTATTTATAGGAGCACAGCTAGACACTACCCTGGCTCAAGTTACTCTCCCCCCACCAAGAGTATCAGACCTCAGGCAGCAAATTTCGCTCCTTCTACACAGCAAGAGAGTCCCTGCACGACAAATATTAAGAGTGCTAGGCTTGATGGCAGCCTCCCTTATTGTAGTTCCTTTAGGCAGGATGCACATGAGGATTCTTCAATGGATGTTATTCGCCCAGTGGTCGTATCGACAACTTCCACTGTCTCACGAAATCTTGATCACGAATTCCTGCAAGAAGGATCTCTTGTGGTGGATACACAGTCAAGAGCTAACACTAGGACGATCGTTTGTATTACCCAGTCCGGTAGCAACTCTAACCACGGACGCTTCCCTGATAGGGTGGGGGGGATTCTTTCAGGGACAAACAGTCCAAGGTCAATGGTCCGACTTGGAGTACAATCTGCACATCAATGTTCTAGAGCTGAGGGCAGTGTTTCTAGCATTGCAACACTTTCACAAGTCCTTACCTCAGGGAACAGTGACAGTTCAGACAGGCAACATGTCAGTGGTCTGGTACATAAACAAGCAAGGGGGAACCAGATCTTACCCGTTATGCAGAGAGGCCCTCAGAATTTGGCAATGGGCAAAGTCCACTGGACGCTTTCTGATAGCAACGCACATCCCGGGACTTCCAACGCATCGGACAGGTTGAGCAGAGCCATCCTGTTCCCTCACGAGTGGTCCCTCAAACCTCAAGTGGCGGAAGAGATCTTCCGCAGATGGGGCCAGCCTTGCTGCGACCTGTTTGCATCCCCATTGAATGCCAAATGCAGAAGCTACTTTGCCCTGTTACCCCCTCCAGGGGGTGTCCCCAGGGACGCACTGGTATACGATTGGCCCCCGGGTCTCCTGTACGCCTTTCCTCCTGTTCCACTAATTCCCAGGGTTTTGCAGAAAGCCAAATGTCTAGACAGGACCATAATACTAATAGCCCCATTCTGGCCTCGACAAATCTGTTTTCCCTTCCTTCAATCTCATCAAGTGGAGGAACCATGGATGCTGGACCCAGAGCCAGACCTGTTGACGCATTCGTCGGGAGTTCCTCACACCTTTCTCAAGTCCCTCAAACTGACAGCTTGGCTGCTCCGCTTCCCATTTTAGCCAGGTCGGAGTTACTATCCCCTGCAGTACAGCAATATCTTCTCACAAACCATCTACAAGGAAATTGTACAACAGCAAATGGAACCGTTTTGCGCACTGGGCCTCCAAACAAGGTATAGGCCCATTCCGGGCTCCAGTACACAAGATACTAGATTTTCTTACCACACTTTTTCAAGAAGGAGCATCAACATCCACTATAAGGGTTCAACTGGCGGCTATATCCAATTTTCATATTGGCCGTGAAGATGGTTCTCTTATGTCCCACAGACTTTGTAAAGCCTTCATGAAAGGTACCTTTCACCTCCGTCCCCCCTTTCGTAATTCAATAGCACCTTGGAATCTTAATCTCATGCTGTCACAACTCATGTTGCCCCCTTTTGAACCAGCAGCCACAACTTCGTTAAAATTCCTTTCGTGGAAAACACTTTTTCTGGTTGCCATCACTTCCGCCAGGAGAGTTTCAGAGCTACAGGCTTTATCTATCCGACCCCCGTACATGATTTTTCATCCAGATAGAGTAACCTTGCGCACCAATCCGTCCTTCCTTCCGAAGGTTTGTTCGATTCAGAACATCAATCAATCTATCGAACTACCTACCTTCTTTAAAAACCATTCCAATAAGTTAGAATACACATTGCACAAATTGGACGTTCACAGGCAACTAAGGTTTTACTTACATAGGACAAAAGAGTACAGAAAGTCAGATCAACTATTTGTCTCATATGCTGACCAAAGGAAAGGACAGGCAGTAACGAAGGTTACCTTATCCAAATGGCTGTCAGATTGCATAAATTTTGTATATGGTGAATTGAAACAGCAACTCCCTTTCAAACCCAGAGCTCATTCTACAAGGGCGATCGCTGCCTCTTCAGCCCATACCGCTCGTTTGCCTTTAGATACCATTTGTGCAGCGGCAACTTGGGCAAAACCACATACTTTTATCGCCCACTATAAGCTAGACAAAAGCTCCAGGGACAGGGCGACGTTTGGTTGCACTGTACTCAGGAATGTTCTCCCTTGAGCCACCCGGGAAAAAGGAGCTAGGGACGCTACCCGTGTGTAAGAACAAACGGCGAGATTGAACAATTTCACATTAAGAAGTTATGTTCTTACCATAACGTTCCATGTGAATTGTTCATCTCGCCTTTGTTCTTACATTACCACCCTCCATCCCCCGTCCTGCGGTCTGGGAGAACGGTTTCAACTGAATTCCTTTTCAGCCTTTTCTAGATATGGTTAGCATATTATTGTACATTACTAATGACATCTTTTCTCCTCTATTTGACAGTAGGGTTCCAGACACTGTGTAGTATCTGTTTATAAGTGTTCTAGACACAGTTCAAAAAGGGATTCTTCTGGTATAACAAACTAGATCTGAGGGTTAGCACCTGAGGATCATGGGATATTTCTGTGCCTCGAGCTTTCTCGAAGATGCGGAGCTAGTGATGCGGCCGACTCAGAGCCGAGGATCGGCTCCGAACCCGTGTGTAAGAACAAAGGCGAGATGAACAATTCACATGGAACGTTATGGTAAGAACATAACTTCTTATTTTAGCTGGCGGAGCCGAGGGGTGAGACTCGGTCCACCTTTTATGGGATCTATGTCCCTCCTTATCCTTATGCCTCTTCTCCTTTGTTGAGGAGGCACTAGTTTCCCCAGAGCTCAAACCTGAAGTGGGAGGTTGAGTCCCGGGTAGAGCTGAGGGAACAGAGGGCGCCAAGGCCGCTGATGCAGCCGGAGCCCGAACAGGAGAGGAAGAAGAAGCTGACTCCTGGGGAAGCTTTCCCGCCAGAATCAGCTTGTTCTTCCTATCCCGAAGTGCCCGGGGGTTAAAGGCCGCACATATCTGGCAGGCCTCTGAGAGATGGGCTGCCCGCAGGCACAAAATGCACTGAGTGTGGCCATCAGCTGGGGAAAGCTTGTGGCCACACTCAGTACATTTGGAAAAAATGGCCTTAGGCCCTTCCGCCATGATGAAGCACTCACACACACACACAAACGCTAAGGAGGGAGGGGGAGTGACAAGAAACTAACTACTGTACCAGTAAAAATTTAGAAAACTAACAAAAACAAGGGGGTAGAAGGTTTTACTACCACACACACTCGATTTCGAAGTTTTTGTTGAAAAAAGATTGAAAACGATCTCACCCAGCCAGGAGCTCTTCAAAAGTAAAGCTTCTTCAGCCGCGGCAAAAAACGATGTGGGGTAATGTGGTTGGTAGCAAGGGATTATGGGTAGGGGGAGGAGCTAGGAGCTCGGATCTTGGAGCTTGGTAAGCTGCCGGCTCGGATCCGAAGTCGGATCCGATACCCACAGGTTGCAGAGCAAATGAAGTAATTAGAAGTTATGTACCTACCATAACGTTCCATGTTAGTTGTCTTCTCTCGCCTTCTTTCTTGCTGGATGGGTTCGGAGCCGATCCTCGGCTCCGACTCGGCACTTGCTAAGCTCGAGAGCTTATTTTTACCAGCTCGAGGCAACCCTATATCCCATGATGCAAGGCGGAGATTACTCAGATCTCGTTTGGTAGCTAAGAAATAGCAGAACCTTCTTCCAAGAAAGAAGGAATAAAAGTAAATGCCATAAAAAGTGTAGCTGATATCTACCTAATATATGAACAAGGGGCCAAGCATAATGAAGGTAACAACCTCGAAAAGAGGTTCAATAATCTTCTCGGTCTGACCAGGCTAGGGGGAAGGAGGGTGGGACGCAAGAAAGAAGGCGAGAGAAGACAACTAACATGGAACGTTATGGTAGGTACATAACTTCTAAATGTTAAGTTGTCAATCTCGCCTTCATTCTTGCTGGATGGGACCGTCCTAGCACCTCTATCCTGGGTGGCTCATTGGAACAGACTCTTGAGAACGGTGGAACCAAATTTTGCTCTATCTCTGGAGACCAAATCTAGTTTGTAATGTGAAACAAAAGTATGAGGAGAGGCCCATGTGGCTGCTGCACAAATAGTGTCTATTGGAAGTCTAGCTTGGAAAGCCGTAGATGTAGCTAGAGCTCTGGTAGAATGGGCTTTTGGGATAGAAACCAATTCTTTGCCCCTGAGCTGATAAATGTAAGTGATCAATGAAGACAGCCACCTAGATAAAGTAACTTTAGAAACTGGAAGGCCTTTCCTGTTGTCTGCATAGGACAGAAAAAGTTGGTCAGACTTTCTAGAAATTTTTGTCTTATCCAGATAATATCTCAATTGGCGGTGAACATCGAGATAATGTAGCTTTTGTTCAGCTCTATCAGAGTAATTCGGGAAAAATACCGGGAGATCAATAGACTGGTTTAGGTTAGTCTGAGATGCTACCTTCGGTAAGAATGATGGATTAGTTCTTAGGGACACCCTATCTGTGTGAAAAATCAGATAAGGGGGACGAACACAGAGAGCATGAAGCTCAGAAACTCTTCTGGCAGACGTAATGGCAACTAGAAACAGTGTCTTCCAAGAAAGTAATTTCAAGGAACAGGCAGCTGCAGGTTCAAACGGGGGAAGAATCAAAGATGATAAAACTAAATTTAGGTCCCACTGTGGTGGGGGGTCTCTAATTGGAGGTTTCAATAAAAAGATACCTCTAAGGAATGCTTTGCAGAGTTTATGTGACATGATATTGTGGTCCGAAAAGCCTATGTGAAAATTTGAAATGGCTGCCAGTTGAACTTTCACCGTAGAAGAAGAAGACCCTGAATGAAAAATGCCAGCTAGGAAGTCCAATATTGAATGAATTGGAGCAGTATAGGGATCTATGTCCCTAGCTTTTGCCCAGAAAGAGAAACGCCGCCATTTACTAGTGTAGATCTTTCTGGTGGAAGATTTTAGGGAAGCTACTATGATATCCCGTACGGGATTAGAAATCATAGGGAGCCTGGCTAAGGATGGAAGTGGAGCAACCAAGCAGTGAGGTTGAGAGAGGGTATGGATTGGTGCAGGTGACCCAACTGGTGGGTCAGAAGATCTGGAACCGGGTCCAGATGCCATGGCTGTACCAATAGGTAACGATGTAGGAACGGAAACCATATCTGTCGAGGCCAATAAGGGGCAATGAGAATCAATTTGGCTCTCAAGGCGGTTGCTTTCTGAATTAGCTGAGGGATAAGCGGAAAGGGAGGAAAGGCATAAAGAAGTCCCCGGGGCCAATCTTGGGTTAGAGCGTCTCTGGGGATGGCCTGGGAGGGAAGAGAGAGAAGAAGTCTGGGCATTTGCTGTTTAGGGGTGTAGCAAAAAGGTCGCAGCAAGGAATTCCCCAGTTCTGAAAAATCTCTTCCGCCACTGTCTGTTTGAGAGACCACTCGTGAGGCATGAGAATAGCTCTGCTCAATCTGTCCGCTATGATGTTGGATTTCCCGGGGATGTGCGTTGCTATCAGAAACCGATGAGAGGAGAACGCCCATTGCCAGAGTCTGAGAGCCTCGACATAGTGGATAGGATTTGGTTCCGCCCTGTTTGTTTATGTACCAGACTACTGACATATTGTCCGTTTGAACTGCAATTGTTCCCTGAGGAAGAGAGTCGTTGAGGGCTTGCAACGTTAAAAGCACTGCTCTCATCTCCAGAACATTTATGTGCAGGTGGTACTCGTGAGGTTGCCAAGTGCCATGGACCATTCTGCCCTGATAATGCCCCCCCCACCCGATCAGGGAGGCGTCCGATGTAACCGTGGCAACCGGAGGAAGAGGGACAAACGGCCTGCCTTGATGGATCTGAGGCGATATCCACCAAGTCAGATGTTTCTTGCAAATCGGGTTACCATGATCCGTGACGCATGGGAAGCTGTTGAAAGGACCATTGGGTGAATAACATCCATTGAAGTAGTCGCATGTAAAAGCGTGCTAGAGGAAGAAGCGTTATTGCGGCCGCCATAAGACCCAGCACTTTTAGAGCAAACCTGGCCTGAATTTTTTTGCTGAATAGGATCACTTGGACGTGTTTTTGAATATCCAGGATCCTCTGGTCTGTCAACCTTGCCGAAAAGTTGCACGGTGTCCAAATTTGCCTATAAAGGTAATATATTGACAAGGCGACAAGACAGATTTTTCGACGTTTATAGAAATTCCTAACCTTCTGCAAGTGTGAATGGTGTGATTTCTTGCTTGGAGGAGGTGATGCCTGGTGGTGGCAGTCAGGAGCCAGTCGTCTAGATATGGAAACACCTGGAATCCTTGACGTCTCAGATGAGCCGTAACCACTGCCATGCATTTGGTAAACACTCTGGGGGCTGTAGTGAGTCCAAAGGGCAGGGCCCTGAATTGGAAGTGACTGGTCCCCAGCCGAAAGTGGAGAAATCTTCTGGAGCGCCTGTGAATTTTTATGTGATAGTACGCATCCTGAAGATCTATGGAGCACATCCAATTGTCCTTGCCCAGAAAGGGTAGAATGGACTGTAGCGTGACCATCCGGAATTTTAACTTTTTTACAAACTTGTTGAGTCTGCTCAGATCTAATATTGGCCTCCAGTCCCCTGTCTTTTTTGGAACTAAAAAGAACCTTGAGTAAATTCCGGATCCTAATTGGTCTGCCGGGACTGGCTGGATGGCTCTTTTTACTAGCAGTTTTGATATTTCTAGTACTGCTAGTTCCCTTAGACCGGTGGAACGTCTGGAAGGGTTCCCTTTTGTTGAGTTGGGGTTTGAATAAAGGGGATTTTGTAACCCTCGGATATGATTGACTGTACCCATTTGTCTTGAGAAAGGGAAAGCCAGGCTACTGGGTACAGCGATAATCTTCCCCCGACTGCCTCCGAAGGCGGACAATTGGGCAACATCTCAGGGATGCTGAAAGGGTTTGTCAGAAAGAGGCTCTCTGCTACCCTGATTCTGCGGACCCCCTCTGCCTCTAGGACGGCGTCTATTGTTATTACCCCCTCTGCCTCTGGGGGTAAATTGACTTCGTGCGTCAGGCGCGACTCCTTGGGATTTGCGGAACCACATTTTTCCTCCCTTCTGTCCTTTGGGATAAGGTCTAGAAGGTGAGGAGAAACGGACTCCTACGGCAGAAAGAGTCTTGCCATCCTGCTCGCATCTAGTCAAAGTGTCTTTCACTTGAGGACCGAACAATGTCGATCCATCAAAAGGGGAGTTTGTGAAAGACGCCTTAAAGGGGTCTGCAAAATTACAAAGCCGCATCCAGGACTGACGCCTTAAAGCCACTCCTGTGCCTGCGGCTCTACTCGCTCCATCAGCTGCATAAGAGATGAGCCGCATGGAGGAGTTGGCAATAGAATTAAGGATTCCCAGCTGTGAGGAAATCTTGTCTTGAGCCCCAGCAGCTGACGGATCCTGTAAAACTTCCCCCAGCTCCTTAAGAACATCTCTTTGGAGGCGGGTGAAGTGGCATAGATAGTTCAGCGATCTCATTGCAAAAGTCGCTGAGGAAAATATCCGCCACTGCATCTATCCATAGTCCTAGAATCCTTGTTAGGAGGATGAACAGGTACTGAAGGATCAGCAAGTTCCTTCTTGGTGGCAGCAGCCACCACCATGGCATCAACCGACACCTTTAGTTAAATACTGCCTATCCTGAGGAGCTGTAATAATTTTGGAAGGTCTCCTAGGGAAAGGTTCCACCGAATCCGGAGCATCCACGCCTTCCGAGCCACTACTTCCATGAGAGGGTCGAAGGCGGAGACACCCAGGAGGTGGAGGGTCGAGATCCAACGCCTCTAGGTATACTGACTCGTCCTCGAGGGATTAAGGGAGGCCAGTTCCCTCTGTTTAAGGATTTCAAGGATGTCTGAAAATGAGACATCCTCAGAGGAGGACCTTGGGACCCCTCCGACTCATCCAAGTCAGTATCTGATGTGGTAGACTCAGGGAGTCTACATGTTTCCTCTTACATGTCCTCTTACGAGGGGTTCTCCTGACAGATCGGGAGAAGCCTCGGAAGAGGAAGATATTCCCAATGGGGAAACCTGAGGCTGGATCTCTGGGTCCTGGAGCAAGAGAGTGAGAAGAGACATCAGCAGGCACTGTAGTGGGAGGAGCTGAAGGAACAGACCGTTGACTAAGCCCAGGGCTAGTACACTCCTCATCACTCGGCTCCCCATCGGAGAGACCAGAAGGCTCCCGCTCCGAAGAGATAGGAACCCCAGGTCTCACAGACAGGGAAGGCTCCGAGGCAGATGTCGGGCCGAGCTCATCAGCGCCGGCTCGAGAGGGAGAACGGGTCGGACAAGGGTCCGATGCCACTCGCCCCTCGGAGCCGACGTAGAGAGCGGACGCCGGATCCCTCCAATGAAGGTCTCAAGGAGGAGATCGGAGCCAAGACGCCGGAGCCGAAGGTGTTGTATCGGCCCGAGGTCACAACGGTACCGGTTCCGAGGAGCTCGCCCGAGCCCGTAAGGGAGTCGAAGGAGGAATTTTTAGTGGTTGTGGCAAAGCTACCGCCTGTTGAGATGGGCTATGGAGAATTTGTGTCAATGCCTGAGATTTCAAAGTCTACTCACCACTCTCTCGAGGTCATGATCCGATAGCCTGGATGACCGAGAAGATCGAGTAGATCGGCTCCGATCCGAGCAAGGGTGATCTCGAGCCGAATGGATCGATTCCATCGAAGGAGATCGAGATCTCTTTTCGAGATCGATGGAGCCATCGAGCCGAAGACATCGGCTCCACCCGGGGCCGAGTCTCAACGTCAAGATCGAATAGTACCGGCGCCGAGTGGTACCGATACTGATCCTGGTGCAGAAGGATCGGCTCCGAGCCGACCTCAACCAGCAGGAGAAATACCTGTAGCCGGCTTCAAGCCTGAGCAAGGCTTAACAGGTTTCGAGGGCTTCCCCGGCACCGACTTAGTCGGGGAGCTCTCGGGTTTTAATAAGCCCCTCAAAATGAGCTTATTTTTTCTCTCCTGCAGGACTCTTGGACTGAAGGCATGACAGATAGCACAAGAGTCCTGCAGGTGAGAAGGTCCCAGGCAATAAATACAAGAAGTGTGACCGTCTGTCAGAGACATCTTCTGACAGCACGAATCACACTTCTTGAAACCTGAGACCTTAATGTCCTTCGACATGTTAATGTGTCGATGAAAACACACGTAACAAACACCGACACACAACACTCAATCCAATATTAAATTAAATTAATGTAACAGAAACACACAGGGATACACAATCACTCACACAAAAAATCCTGACAGGAAATAGGGAGGGGAAGGCCAAGGTCCTACAAAGGTATAGGAACAACTCACTAAGGAGGGAACACTGACGGGAATAGGGCTAAGGTGACTGAGTACTAACTAAATAATAACAGATTTAGTGAAAAAAAGAAATTATAAATGGGGTAGAGAAGTCTATTAAAGTCACTTACCTGGAGCTGGTAAAGAAAGCACCTCGTTAGCGAAGCGGCAAACGAGATCTGAGTAATCTCCGCCTTGCATCATGGGATATAGGGTTGCCTCGAGCTGGTAAAAATAAGCTCTCGAGCTTAGCAGTGCCGAATGGAGCCGAGGATCGGCTCCGAACCCATCCAGCAAGAATGAAGGCGAGATTGACAACTTAACATCTACTTCAGATCAAACATCTACATTTATTTCAGCTGATGTAATAGCAGAAATCGTAAGAAACATTGCCATAATATCTACTATATCTAACAACTTGACAAGTCCATTTCAGTAACGTAGCTTGTACGATGAATGAAAGTTTTTTCAACAACTTTAAGAGCTAACAACAGCAAGACTGAACTAAATAAACTTTTTGTAGCCTGGAACCTGATAAATCAAAACTGCAACATTAGGTGAGATAGCAGGAATCACAATGAACATTGTTTAATGTCTAAGATACCTAACAACATGAAGACAATGGTATAATACTGTAATTTACTTTCTCCACATAGTTATACAGTTTTTCATTAGACTTACTTTTCTATTACAAATACTTGAATTATTAAATATTTCACCAAAACTGATATATAATCACAGATATTTGAATTATTAAACATTTAATTTTCCCTGACAAATAATCATGTTTCATTCTTATCAAAGTTAACATCTTCTTGTGTTGGTCACTGAGATTTCCACTGGTTAGCAATAAAACTTCTCAGCATATCACTGTAAAGGAAAACAAATCAATTGTCAGCTTGCCAGTTATACTGAACAACGTAGCAATATGTTTACTCAAATAATTCCCAATATTTACATTCCTA